>NC_135229.1:1480042-1615042 GCF_052324685.1 Brachyhypopomus gauderio | reverse complement strand
AGGGGCTAAAAATAAAACGAAAAGAGAGAGAAACGATCAACAAGAGAGAGAGAGAGAGAGGGAAAGAGAGAGAGAGAGAGAGAGAGGGAAAGAGAGAGAGTTGGAGTCAGAGAGAGAGGGAGGGAGGGAGAGAGAGAGAGAGAGAGAGAGAGAGAGAGAGAGAGAGTCGGAGTCAGAGAGACAGTGAGCACCAGTGATTAGGTTGGGGTGAGGGGTGTGTGTGGGGGGGGGGGGGGGGGGGGTCCATCTGGGGCATTTACAGCCCTGGGTAGAGAGAGAGTTATCTCCTCCTGAGGGGCAGTTAAACGGCAGGGTAATTGAGCTAGCGACATGTGTTCAGCTAACGAAACAAAAGGCAGAAGAGACAAATGAAGCATTTATTTGCACAGTGGAGGAGTGCTGGCCCCCTGGACCCCTGGACCCCGGGGCCCCTGCCTGGCCAGGCTGGAGTATATTAAGGAGTATATAGAGGAGAATGGATACAGAGATGATTATGAGTCCATCTGGGGCCTTTAGTTAAGAGGGAGGAACAGAGAGCCAATCCACCCACAAAACACACACGAGTACCCCAGCTGCCATGGGGGAGAGAGAGAGGGAGAGAGAGGGAGGAAAAATGGAGGGAGGGAGGGAGGGAGGGAGAGAGAGGGAGGAAAAATGGAGGGAGGGAGGGAGGGAGGGAGAGAGAGGGAGGAAAAATGGAGGGAGGGAGGGAGGGAGGGAGAGAGGGAGGGAGGAAAAATGGAGGGAGGGAGGGAGGGAGGGAGAGGAGAGGAGAAAGAGGGAGGGAGAGAGAGAGAGAGAGGAGAGAGAGAGAGAGAGAGAGAGAGAGAGAGAGAGAGAGAGGGGAGGTGAGAGGGGAGCAGAGAGGGAGGGGGGAGAGAATAGAATGAGAGAGAAACTGGTGTAAGAAATATAGTTTTATGAGAGTTTGGAACATGCTAGACCATGTGAGATTTTTCTTTCAGACAACACCAACAAACAAACAACAAACAGATAACAGCTTTATAGCAACAGGATGCACTTAACACAATTCCAGTCTCACCACAAACTGGCATTGTGGGTGCACAGCATGTCATCCTCTCTGTGTGTGTGTGTGTGTGTGTGTGTGTGTGTGTGGTGTGTGTGTGTGTGTGTGTGTGTGTGTGTGTGTGTGTGTGTGTGTAGCATAGAAATAACTCCATCAAATCCAATGAATCAGCAAAGCCACACCCACACAAAGCAGAAAAATACACAAAAGGAAATTTCACACACACACACACACACACACACACACACACACACACACACACACACACACACACACACTTTCTATGTCAAAACAAATCGAACAGTTTAACTTTATAAAATGTCATTTCACCACAGAATGTTTGGATTTAAACTAAAGTTCCACCCAGACACACAGACACACACATCATATCTGAGTTATTAAAGCAACTCACTGAAAATACACAATCTGAAGTCAATAAGATGACAAAGTGAATAAAAGTGAGATAAAGGCAGCAAGTTTGAATCGAGCGTCACACTTCCACACAACTTCCCCACACACCTTCCTCACACTTCTACACACCTTCCTCACACTTTCACACAATGGAGGATGGGTTCCCGAGGTTTCTTCCTAATCCCCACCATCATAGGGAGTTTTTTTCCTCACCACTGTCGCCTTTGGCTCATTAGGGATCTGGACCCATACGATTGTAAAGCTGCCTTGTGAAAACATGTGTTGTGAAAAGCGCTATATAAATAAATTTGACAATTTGACATTCCACACACCTTCCTCACACTTCCTCACACTCCCAGCTAAACCTCAGCACTCTCTCCAGCAGTCAGGATGTTTTTTCCAGACTGACATTACCTGTGACTGCATGTCCAAACATTATCTTAACCCTGTTAACACCACCAGTGACCCACAGGTCCCCTGTGACGCAGCCCAGACACAGCTCTCCATCTCTGGGTGTGGGACAGTGGACACCCTGCCCTCCCTCCAAACCACCAGAGCACCAACTCAAGCTGCAGTCACTAGTTCCCTCTCTCTCTCTCTCTCTCTCTCTCTCTCTCTCTCTCTCTCACACACACACACACACACACACCAGTTCAACACATATGTTTCAGTTCCTGTTTCTTATGATTCCACCATCAACATGAATCAGCTTCATGTCACTATAATGAATTATCATTAAGCACATCTCTCTCACGTCTCACACATCTCTCTCACGTCTCACACATCTCTCAAGTCTCTCAGGTATCTCACTTCTCTCTCTGGAGATGAGTCTTCACCGTTGTGTTTTTCAGCATCTTTAATCACACATTTATGAACTCACTTCTTCAATCCACCAAATTACCTCCACAGCAAAGAAGCTAAACCACAGAGTATCATGTAGTATGTAGCATTCAGATCTATGTGATTATGCTTTATGCAGTTATATGCAACATACAATTATAAGTAGTAATGCAATTTTAAGTAGTATGCAATTACAATCAGTATGCAGTATGCAATTCTAAAAAGTATTTCATTATAAGAAGTGTCCATCTAATATAGGAGGGAAACAGAGCGTTCTTGTCCACTTCTCTGCTCTTTACGATGGTTTATAAATGTGTGTTTGTTTCTGTTATAAACCTCTAAAAAGGCTGCAGGCTTGTAGAATTCAGATCCAGAATGACAATGCAGATATTTTCTTAAGCCCAAACCGAAGCTACAGTACATTTATCTGGTCTGTAGAAAATCAGAAGTTGCGTAAGGTAGTGATAGATGTGTGTGAAGTGTTGTGGTGTGGTTTTCATGATGAGGCCGTAGTTACTACCGAGATCTTTCACAGATGTTTTTATTTCCTGGTGACATAAAAAACTCACTCAAAGTTAATCCTACTTGGTTTTCTCTCTCTCTTTCTCTCTCTGTCGGTCTCTCTCTTCCCCTTTCTCTTTCTCTCCCTCTCTCTCTCTTCCTCCCTCTCTGTGAGCATTGTTTTGAGGTGTGTTTTTGAGAGGGTTGTGAAGGTTGTGTTTTTATGGCTGTGAGGGTGTTGTTTGTGGGTGGAGGCGGTCTAGATAACCTGGTCTGAGCTTCAGAGTGGTTTGAACATGTGGACAGAAGGAGGAATGTCTCACTGCTGTCGTCTCACTGCTGTTGTCTCACTGCTGTATTCCTGTGGACCTTTAAGATATTGTGAAAAAATTCCAAGTGAAATGTTTCTATGGGCTTTGTGTCCCATTAAGCATTTGTGATGAATGATTAGACCACAGACTTCACTGCTATACATACACATGGGGTAAATGGTGTCAATCTCTCTCTCTCTCTCTCTCTCTCTTCTCTCCCCCTCTCCTCTCTCTCTCTCTCTCTCTCTCTCTGTGTCTGTGTGTCTCTCTGTGTCTCTGTCTCTCTCTCTCTCTCTCTCTCTCTCTCTCTCTCTCTCTGTGTGTGTGTCTCTCTGTCTCTGTCTCTCTCTCTCTCTCTCCCTCTCTCTCTCTCTCTCTGTGTGTGTGTCTCTCTGTCTCTCTCTCTCTCTGTCTCTCTCTCTCTCTCCCTCCCTGCTTCAATAATGATTTCCTCCTTTTCCTCCTAGTTAAGTAGTTGAGATTGTTGTTTAGCTTTTCTCAATTAACATCTCATTGTGTGTTTAATAGGCTGACAACGCCCTTTGACCTCTCCTCTCACCAACTCTTCATCTACTGCTCACAACAATATCCCCACACACCCCCACACACCCCCCCCACACACACCCACACACCCCCCCCACACACACACACCCCCACACACCCCCACACACACCCACACACCCCCACACACCACCCACACCCCCACACACACACACACCACCACACACACCCACACACCCCCCCCCACACACCACACACCCCCACACACACCCCCACACACCCCCACCCCAAACACCCACACACACCCCCACACACACCCACACACACCCCCACACCCCCCCCCACACCCCCCCCCACACCCACACACCCCCACACACCCCCCCACACACACACCACACACACCACACCACACACACACACACACCCCCACACACACCCCCACACCCACACACACCACACACCACCCACACACACCCCACACACACCCCCACCCACACACACCCACACCCACCCCCACACAAACCACACCCCCACCCACACACCACCTCCCCCACAACCCACACCACACACACCACCCCCACGCAACACACACCACAACCCCACCCCCCCAACCCACACACCCAACCCCACACCACACACACCCCATCCACACACAACCCCCACCCCACACACCCCACCACACCCACAACACCACACACACCCCCACACACCACACCCCCACACACCCACCCCACACCCCCCACAAACCCCCACACCCCACACCCCACACCCACACACACCCCACAACCCCACACACCCCACACCCACACACCCCCACACACCCCCACACCCACATACACCCCACAACCCCACACACCCACACACCCCCACAACCCCACACCCACCCCAAACACCCACACACACCCCCACACACACCCCCACACACCCCCACACCCACATACACCCACAACCCCACACACCCACACACCCCCACAACCCCACACCCACCCCAAACACCCACACACACCCCACACCCACATACCCCCACACACCCACACACCCCCACAACCCCACCCAAACACCCACATACACCCCACAACCCCACACCCCCACACACCCCCACAACCCCACACCCACCCCAAACACCCACACACACCCCCACACACCCCACACACCCACACACCCCCACAACCCCACCCCAAACACCCACATACACCCCACAACCCCACACCCCCACACACCCCCACAACCCCACCCCAAACACCCACATACACCCCACAACCCCACACCCCCACACACCCCCACAACCCCACACCCACCCCAAACACCCACACACACCCCCACACCCACATACACCCCACACACCCACACACCCCCACAACCCCACCCCAAACACCCACATACACCCCACAACCCCACACCCCCACACACCCCCACAACCCCACACCCACCCCAAACACCCACACACACCCCCACAACCCCACACACCCACACACCCCCACAACCCCACACCCACCCCAAACACCCACACACGCCCCACACACCCACATACACCCCACAACCCTACACCCCCACACACCCCCGCAACCCCACAACCCCACATCCACCCCAAACACCCACACACACCCACACACCCCCACAACCTCACACCCCTACACACTTACACCCCCACAGCCCCACACTCCCTCACACACCCCCACACCCACCCCACCCACACACATCCCAAACACCCCCCACACCCCCCTCACCCCCCCCCCACAACCTCACACATCCACACACCCCCCACAGACACCCACACACGCCACCACACCCACACACCCCCTGACACTGACAACCACACAACTCAAACACCCCCACACATCCCCACTAACACACACACCCACACAGACACATCCCCCCACACACACACATCCACCCACACACACACCCACACAGACACATCCCCCCACACACACACACACATCTCCCACACACACACACACCCCATCAAAGACACCTCACATTCATTAATTGTCCTTTGAATTAATACACAATGCGACTACCACAAGAGAAAGAAGGACCGATGAAGCATAGAGACAACTCTGTGTGTGTGTGTGTGTGTGTGTGTGTGCGTGTGTGTGTGTGTGTGTGTGTTTCTTTAAAAAGAAAGAGAGAAAACATGTTGAGAACCAGAACTCAGTCTGGAACCAGTCAGAGTAGAAGAGTTCTGGTGGGCCCGGTAACCACAGCACCTCTTCTGTGCCTCCTGCTTACAGCCCAACTGGAGCTGAAACTCAGAGGCTGATGGGGGGGGGGGGGGGGGGGGGGGGGGGTTTCACCTGAGGTTGTTAAAGCACATCGCTGCCTCACAGACGCAGGTACGTGTTAACAAGGGCAGCACACGCCATGTTCAACAATTCTCTATCACTCCATCATCATACAACACGCCTCATGACACTGAAACAACAAAATTCTTCTGCTCACCAGGTTCAGGATATAAGGCATATTTCTCAAGAGTAGGGAGAACAGAGAGATAGATAGAATGAGAGAAATAAAGAGAGAGAGGGTGGGGGAAATGGAGAGAGAGGAAGATGTAGAGAGAGGATGGGGTGATGGAGAGAGAGAGTGGTGGTGATGGGGAAAGAGGAAGATGGAGAGAGAGGATGGGGTGAAGGAGAGAGAGAGGGTGGGGGTGATGGAGAGAGAGGATGGGGTGATGGAGAGAGAGAGGGTGGGGGTGATGGAGAGAGAGAGGGTGGGGGGTGATGGAGAGAGAGGGTGGGGGGTGATGGAGAGAGAGGGTGGGGGTGATGGAGAGAGAGAGGGTGGGGTGAAGGAGAGAGAGAGGGTGGGGGGTGATGGAGAGAGAGGATGGGGTGATGGAGAGAGAGAGGGTGGGGTGAAGGAGAGAGAGAGGGTGGGGGTGATGGAGAGAGAGGGTGGGGTGATGGAGAGAGGGTGGGGTGAAGGAGAGAGAGAGGGTGGGGGTGATGGAGAGAGAGGGTGGGGGTGATGGAGAGAGAGGGTGGGGGTGATGGAGAGAGAGAGGGTGGGGGTGAAGGAGAGAGAGGAAGATGGAGAGAGAGGATGGGGTGAAGGAGAGAGAGAGGGTGGGGGTGATGGAGAGAGAGGGTGGGGGTGATGGAGAGAGAGAGGGTGGGGTGATGGAGAGAGAGAGGGTGGGGTGATGGAGAGAGGATGGGGTGAAGGAGAGAGAGAGGGTGGGGTGAAGGAGAGAGAGGGTGGGGGTGATGGGGGGTGATGGAGAGAGAGGGTGGGGGTGATGGAGAGAGAGGATGGGGTGAAGGAGAGAGAGAGGATGGGGTGAAGGAGAGAGAGAGGGTGGGGGTGATGGAGAGAGAGGGTGGGGTGATGGAGAGAGAGAGGGTGGGGGTGATGAGAGAGAGGGTGGGGGTGATGGAGAGAGAGGATGGGGTGAAGGAGAGAGAGAGGATGGGGTGAAGGAGAGAGAGAGGGTGGGGGTGATGGAGAGAGAGAGGGTGGGGTGATGGAGAGAGAGAGGGTGGGGGTGATGGAGAGAGAGGGTGGGGTGAAGGAGAGAGAGAGGGTGGGGGTGATGGAGAGAGAGGATGGGGTGAAGGAGAGAGAGAGGGTGGGGGTGATGGAGAGAGAGGGTGGGGTGATAGAGAGAGAGAGGGTGGGGGTGATGGAGAGAGAGAGGGTGGGGTGATGGAGAGAGGAAGCAGAGACACACAGGGTGGGGGTGATGGAGAGAGAGGATGGGGTGATGGAGAGAGAGAGGGTGGGGGTGATGGAGAGAGAGGGTGGGGTGATGGAGAGAGAGGGTGGGGTGATGGAGAGAGAGAGAGGGTGGGGGTGATGGAGAGAGAGAGGGTGGGGGTGATGGAGAGAGAGAGGGTGGGGGTGATGGAGAGAGAGAGGGTGGGGTGATAGAGAGAGAGAGGGTGGTGAAGAGGGGACATGTCTACATCTCTGAAGAGGTTCGACTGGGAGAAGCATTCTAGCAGGAAGACTAGGACTCTTGTTCATTGATAAGCAAAAATATATCTCTCAGTCCCTCTTTCACTGTCTCTCTCTCACGCTCCCTCTTTCTCTCTCTCTTACACACACACACACACACACACACACACACACACACACACACACACACACACACACACACACACACACACACACACACACACATCCAACCATTTAACAGCATAAAAATACTTGAAAAATTACTAAAGCATGTTCAAAAGTACCAGAACACAACATACACTCAAAAATGACAATATCATAAAAACCGTTCTGCAGTACCTCAGCTGTCTCAGACCGGAACTTCTCATAACGTTAGAGCAAGAGCTTTTCATCCCTACAACTCTCTCTCTCTCTCTCTCTCTCTCTCTCTGTGCCACTGTTGCTGTTATTTCTTCTGTCTTTAAATTCAGGCCTTCACCTTTCTCTCTCTCTCTCGCTCTCTCTCTCACTCTCACTCTCTCTATATCTATCTATCTATCTCTCTCTCTCGCACTATTGAGTGAGCTCCTTTCTGGGATAATGGTATGCCAGCACACCCCCACTTTATTTACACAAACAAAGTCCTCCTCGCTTTCCAGGACAAAGGCAGCTAAATCTTTCATGTTTTGTGAGCAGTTGATTCTCTCTGTCTTCCTGGCCATTGGCCGATGGATAGAACAATACCCTCCGCAGAAAGGCAGCAGATTGCTGGAATGCTCCTCAATGAAACCAATTATTACATGTTGACTGCGTTCACCATGACAGAGCTGAAAGAACTGAGCTCATTCAATCAGACACCGCGGGACTCCCTTTCAAAATAAAAGAAAGAAAGAAAGAAAAAGAAAAAAAAAAGGCAAAAACTTCATCCCTTTGACTGTTTGTATTTCTGAGTTTTCTTTTCTTGCCCGCTGTAGAAAGAAAGCTGTTGAGAGCAGGGGCCAGTGCTCTTTGATGACTTTAGTTACTTTTAATTAGCTAAATGAGGCTCAAGGAGTGTCTGTCTTCCCAAAGTTAACAGCACAGGATAATAAAGCGGATGAACCCAGCCAGGAGTGCTTTTGTCCCAATATTTTTATGGATTTGTGCATCGCAACCTTACGGGCACTGGCTGCAAACAGCCTCTCCACAATTGATTTTTAAAAATTTTCTTAAAGTTTCCTTCATCAATTATCATTTTGAAAAAAAATAAATAAATACAAAAAAAAAAATACAATTCATAACTCTGAATGTAATCATTCCGAATTTATTATTAATAAACAAATTCAGAAAATTGTTTAAATATCGCTTAAATAGATAAGAAGGTTGCAAGTTTTACCCTATCCAGTACAGGCCAATGAAGACGAAAGCCTGCATCCTCTCCAGACTCACACACGTCCTACAAACACAGCTCCCCTCCAGACTCACACACGTCCTACAAACACAGCTCCTCTCCAGACTCACACACGTCCTACAAACACAGCTTCTCTCCTGAGCAACAGCCATTAAATGTCAAGCAAACAGTATCCATCACATCAGTGGCGTGAAGTTAGAGAAACTCTCTGCTACAGTGCTGGGTTGCAACAGTCTGCCGGATCAGTCTGCAGGGTCAGTCTGCAGGGTCGGTCTGCCGGGTCGGTCTAAAGATCCTCTGTCTTGGGCTTTTCCCAGACAAATAAATCTAAGGACCCTCTCTTTGATCTCAGCACTTAAAGAGCGCAACAAAAGGAGTGAAGCAGTCACCCGAGTCAACATGGCGTTCCCCTCAACAACTACACTCAGCAAACACCTCCTTCATCAATACTTGGTCAGAACACTCACTCTTGATAGTGCAAAAAACCCCTTTCACACGTGAATATAAAGGAAGAAGACACAAGTAAAGTCGTGACAGCCAGCGAGAGCAGAGTGAAATAGTGCCCATGATAAACAGTGCAGCGGTACAAAGCGGAGTTTGCTGTCAAGTGGCGCTCAGCACACAGAGTATCACTCCGCTTTATTACCCGAACTCATTTGCATACCAACAGAAGGGCCGAGGTCATTGTTTGTTTGTTTGTCAGTTAGATAAATACAAACAATTAAAGTGTCACGTTCATTTTATATTCATATTCTTACAACCTAACGGACTTGTCTGTTACAATAATCTTCATGCATCTAATTGTTTCATTGCTTAGCGTTATTTATTTTTATTTTTTTATTTTTGTTATTACATGTTTTAATGCATATATTTTCCGTTTTGTTGGGGTATTTTGTTGTTGTTGTTTGGGTGGGTCGTTTTTTTGTTTACACAATGATTACATAATTCAATAAAAAGTCGGTAGAATTCTTTGTAGGTCCATGAAAACATCCCAGCAGGAGTCGTTCATAATTACTCACTAATTAGCCCGCGTCACACAATAAAAGCATCCTCAAACTATGTTCCCAAGAGCAAACAGTTTTGGTTCTAGTTAAACTGTATTTTAGTTGTTCTCTGCCAAGCCGAAAGGACTTGAACAGCAATTGAGTTCGGTACGACAAACGTGCAAAAATGGGACTCTTTCAAACATTCATATAAAATGTGTAGTCTACCTGAAAAAGAAACATACTGAAAGTCGTTTGTTAAACTAATTATTAACCGATCTGCGCTAGAAAAGCGCGAGCGAAAAGGCCCAGTGGAGGATGAAGGCGCCCCGGGCCGAGAGGAAGGGGCGGCATTTGTCCCCACATGAAAGTGGATACGAAGAAAGGGCTCGATTTAATCTACTAGACAGGGTTTTCACTGCGATCACTGACTATAATGTGCTGTGATTGTAGCATGGCCCACGACGCGAGGCGATGGCACCGTGTCCCGGACCGGCCCATCTCCAGTGTCCTCTAGACTGGACATCCAGAACAAACTCCTCAAGAATGTGACGAGTTGGAGGTTATAAAAACAGATATGATGTGAAAATTACACAACAGACCTGCATCTAAAACATCTTGGCATTAACATATAATTAAGTGAATATGTCTAGGGTCTATTTAAACCCATTACATGCCTAAATAAGTTTTGATGAAACACCACTAACACGATCTATCAAGTTCCTAAAGCCGTAAACATTTCACACTGTTATTTTCCAGCCGTTTATATCTTTGCATTTTATTCGAAGCTTAACTCGAATTAACTTCTACATACTATATATCCTAATGATATTTTTACAGTAGTAGCCTACTACTGAATTAGCTACTAATAACTCTTGGTTTGTATCATACTCTAAACATGTAACTAAATCTTCAACAGGTCGGTTATCAACAAGTGTTAAGGAGGGTTTTGCTCATTTTTGGTTTCAACTTAACCGCTTTCATAGAGTTATTGTTCCTCTGGATCTGAAAGGCATTTTAAGCTGAGAAGTCTCCATGGAGATATTTTGTAGATGAAAATAGACATTTTATCGAGGCCGCGCGGTGTAAAAACCCACTCTGAGACCAGGGCTATAGTCCTTTCTTGAATAATTCATCTCTCATTGGCCGTCCATAATGTCTTCTCTGCGTCTTTTGTTGGAGCGTTTTTTCTTCCTTTCTCTCCAAATTTTGAAAAGGTTGGTGTCTTTTGTAAGCACCAAGCTGCTGCTCGGCGCGCCTTTGTGCGCGTGAAACCGAAGCGTGAGCTCATGGACTCGCGCGCCTTTGTCTCCCAAGTTCATCCTCAAGTGTCCGATTGTGGACCGCAGGCCCGTCTTTTACCGAGCGGGATTCTTGGACAAATGTTTGATTAACTGATTCAGACAGTTCACCTCCTGGACCGTTTCGTTAACCTGCAAATTTCAAACCACTATCCAGAAGTCTATTTCTTTTTTTACATATAAACAGTTGCTTTAAGTCTACCATATGTTACATGAAACGGCAGTGAAACTTATTAGAAAATGTAAAAAAAAAAACATTTAATGTTAATCCTGCTGAAATATTTGGCCCCGAACTCCCTTTGAACATTTTAAGGGTTTAAGTTTCTCTAAGTTAAGTTAGATCAATATTCCTTTCACAATAATAGGTTTCCTATATATATTCAATTATAATATAAATAACATTATTATTACTATTGCTATAACAACAATAATAGCATTATTATTGTTGTTGTTATTTTTATTCGAGACAATAATAATAATCGTTAGGCAACGGTCATTTGTGGTGTTATCAAACCAACTTGTTGCACAACACTGCTAATGACCAACCAAACACCTGTAGGCGTGTTACTATGCACACGGTAAGAACCGCAAGACATTCACGTGAAGATGGAGATTCGTCAGAACTTACATCTATCCCCGAGTATACCATCGATGCTGTGTTTCGCGCGTCTTTCGTTTTCTTCCAACTCCTTTTTTTCGATCTCGTCGTCGTCGTCGTCGTCGTCTCCATTTCCACCAAACTTGCATCGCATGATTCGGCTGATGGCGCTCACTGTAAAGAACCAAACGTTGTTATGGCGCGACAAAGACGACGTTTCCCCCGGTGTTAATGCAGTTTGCACAAAAAGGTAACAAGATTTGCAGGGTTTCCGTTCAGCACTAGTTATAACCCGTTTAAGCACATTTAAAATAATAAACATAGTAAGTGTTTTTACATTTATTTTGATTGCTTCTTTTCGCTGTTATGTTTGAACGTGCTGTTCACGTGGTTTCACTAAGAAACACGCACAGTCTTGGACCTGTGAGTAAATAAGTACTAACTGAGTAAATACTAAATAATAACTAGGCTACTGCAGGATAGCCCTTCAAACCTGGCAGTGTTTAAACCCTTTAAAGCCGATAATGGAATATAGACGTTAACTTCTTATTTAACAGAGGGATTTTGCCAGATGCATGAAAATCAGAAGTATGATGTGTTTTTAAAAGCAAAAATGGCGAGCGAGCCGTCCCACGTTTACCTGAGGGCACGTTGTTCCTGTCACACATGCCGTCTTTCAGAAGTTTATCGCGGATCTCCCAACTGAACATCCCGGGGTTTTCTCTTTTGTATTCTTCGATCTTCCTATCCACGTCGGGACTTGTGTTTTGCTTTTAATGCAAAACACAACGATAACACGGAAGATTAATTTTACTGGTAAGAGGTGAGATGTAGCTGAATAATATAACGGGCTATCAACTAACCACCTGGAAGACCAGATATCAAATCCATCTCCAAAAGATTACTTTTTTCTGTCCAAGACTACAAAAGTAAAGGCTTCCTATATTTTAAACAGAACTTCTAAACTTCCTTCGTTTGAATGAATGTGCTAGATAAATAATGTATATTTTTAATTATTAATCGGTGTATAAATACATAAATCTAGCGTACAGAAATAAATTCTTAAATAACGCCATATGGTTTATGACCACTTAACGTTTACAATATAAACAGGTATTTTAAGAAAAAATGTGCAAATATGCAGAAAAGTGACTTTTACATTTTAGAAACGAAACATACACTCATATATAAGAAATTGAATACATTAATATTTTCAAGAATCTTTTGCATTTCGTAAGTCCTGTGTATAATACACTAACTACAACGCTTTTTGACTAGTGCGTGAGTATTAAAATAGAGCAAACTACGAGATTTTGAATAGCTGGTGTTAACATTTTCATTCTAAAGTTGATGCTGCGTTTCTTTCGTCTTGAATTCATTTGCAGCGGTGCCCGTGTGTGAGGACTCTTACCTTTGGCTTGCTGCCGCCGATGGCGCCGGGCCGGATGGAGCCCGTCTCCTGATACCTGCACAGAATCTTGGACACGCACCCGTGGGACACGCGCAGCTGCCGGGAGATGACGCACGGCCGGATCCCGTGATGCGCCATCTCCACTATTTTGTGGCGGATGTGGTTGGGCAGAGGACGGCCGTTAATGAAGACTCCGCCAAGCTGGTTGACGCGACCCTGTCCTAACGGTGTGGAGACTTCAAGAGAAAGAACAAATTTAAGAGATATAGATGTGATTAAATGCCCACTATGACCATATCAATAATGATTTAGAAATGTAATAATAATAATAAACAACAACAACAACAACAACAACAACAATAATAATAATAATAATAATAATAATAATTATTATTATTATTATAACAACAACAATAATTATTGTGTTGTATAAATCATTGTACGACGGTCCCCAATGAAAGACAGATTCTGACCTGTTGCTGTAACCGGATTCATTTAACTTATTCTCTAAAAAAACTATTTTAGAATTTTCCTGAAGTTTTGATTTTTTAATTTTGTTTTTCCAGGAGTGTTTCAACACGTTAACACCTCCGTCCTTGGCCAGTGCGCTGAAACGTCCCGCGGCGTCACGTTCACAGCACGTCCTTTAGTTCGGGCCAGAAGTCAGCGAACAACATTCAATCTGCATATTTACCGTTTGGTCACGTTTGATTTTAACGAGGCTGTTTTTGTCATTACAAACATGCCCCGCATAGCTGAGGATTCACCCACCGTTATAATGAGACTAGTAGATGAAAGACCAGCACTTTCGCGCTGCAACATTAGGACATGGGTGGTGTCTCCTACCTTCCAAAGAGTAGCTCCCCCTCGGGTAGTTCTGGGGCGGCGTGGGCCTCATCATCCTGGGAATGCCCCCTGCCAACGCGGCCATGAGCCCCTCACTGTCCGCCCCGCGAGGACCAGCGGACGGCGCGCGCACACCGGGACGGTGCTGCTTATGGTCAAGTGTGTGGACCCCGTGGGCTGTGGAGGTGATGCTTGGACCACGTCCTCACAAAGTCAAACTTCTGGAAGAAAAAAATACTTGGGCGCAAATCCTTCGAGGTTCAGTGATATCCAGACGGTGAGACGTGAGATGGTGCTGATTCTGAAACAATTTCGGAAGCGCGTGGCGGTCTCCGCGGATGCTGACACACTTGTTGTGGATTGAGTCGGCGGTCACTCGGGAAACATTTTATCACTTGTTCACTTCTAGGGTCCTTCGACGCACCGAGGTCTGTGATTGGTCGAAAGTAGGAGGGTCCCGAGACCTGACGGCGCTTTCTGATTGGTCAAATTCCCTGAAAGTTTCTTGCGCTATGACCTCGAGGGTTCAAGGCGATGTGTCGCTGATAAACACAAAACTACTACAAACTAGGCTGCAAAGAAGAGTCCTCCTCGATCTAATCATTAAGGAAAATAGCTCCTAGCAAGGTTGTCTTGTGCGCGTGCGTTAGATCTGGCAGGATTGTGAACTAAAGCTACTGGTTTGTCGGCAAAACACAAAATACATGAGATCTACATCCCCAGATTAGAGTAGCTCTCGCGCCAGACTGTGGACATCCCAGTTGTAATCTAATTATTGGCGCATTAACAGCGTACAGGGCCGCAATACAGCGGCGAAGAGCGCGAGGGTCTCAGCAGGGTATGACGCCGCGAGTGCCGTAAAAAGTGTCTGTAGGAAGAGATTCAATTGTGAGGAGCCGTTATTTATAACGTCGTGACATTCAATGGAGCTATACACCTTGCTCCTTCAGTCCGTCTCTTTGTATCTTTAAGTTAGTTGGTCTACGCATGCAACTCTGTCCCAGTTTGTTTTAACTCACTCTCTCTCTCTCTCTCTCTCTCTCTAAGTTCCTCTCTTTTGTAGTTGCAGGAGCCCATTGAGACCCTCACGTCAGTCAAATGGTCCCTGTTCATTCAGGATCTCCTGATCCATCACTGCTCTGGAAGTGTTCGCTTTCTGCCTGTATCACAAAGACCGCACCAGCACAGGACTCCATCCAGCGGCACTGTACACATCGCGAAACTTCTTTTTTCTGTTTAATTTAACTTTTTAGTAGATTAAACTGGTAAATTTGATTGGAGCGACATCTAAGACAGAAAGCATCTGTATTGTATTTGTATTTCTTGATATATTTTCACGATAAAACGGTTTTCAAATATATTTTCTCTCGTTCGTGTGAGACTAATGTGACAAACACGTTAGCTGTCAACGTGTTTAATATACAGAGACACGTCGACAGTTAAAGCGCGGCGTCCTGGTCTCTGGGGACCCGGCACCTCGTGGCAGAGCGGAGACGCGTATGATCGGCGGCGCGCTCGGACGCTCGTGGATAAGCGCGAGCTCTCTGCGCGCGCTGCAGTCCCAGGTGCTCCATAACTGGATTAGTGTTGCGTCACGGCGCGAGGAGCCCGCGCGCCACAGGCCTGGCTGGCCACGGAACAAGAGTCGCTTTAACTTACCGCGCAATGTGATGAATCACACTGCTGTGAACACACATGCATTAAAAAAGCAGTTTAATTCCACAAAACCATCAGATAGTTTTTTGTTTGTTTGTGTTGTTGTTTTTTGTTTGTTTGTATTTTGTTTTTTTGTTATGTTTATAAAATAAGGCAGAAAAACTTAAATGAACTGTAGTAAAAGCTGTTCAAATGTTTTATAATAATAATAATAATAATAATAATAATAATAATAATTATTATTATTATTATTATTATTATTATTATTATTATTATTATTATTATTATATTACTTGTTGCTGTGTTGTGTGCAAAACCAGTGGGTGAAAATATTTGCTTGCTTCACGCTTAGCTGCATGTGTTGTAAAAGATTTCGGAAAGAGATCATGAGAGCAAACAGCACGACAGAGAAAGATGGAAAGAGGATCTCCATTAAGCAGTGGTTCGCTACATTAACATCTCTCCCTCTTTGTGGACGTCTAAAGGAACTTCAAATGTTGTCTTACCACGAGAACACGAGGACAATGGCGCGCGGGAGGGAGAGATGGTAAGAACACAGGAGTCCTTTCACGTGCTAACACACAACTTGTTCTTATTCTAAAACCAAAACTTCACAGGCGAAAACTTCTGAGGGTCGCTGGTGATGTTACTGATGCGGTATATAAGGGACACCGGTGACCTCGGGGATCTGCACAGGTCTGACCTCTGACAACTGACTCCGTGGTTTCGTCGAGTAGTTATGATGGCATATTGGCCTGCCAGTCAATTAACAAACAGAATAATTTTTCTATCATACTGTAGGAATAATGTTGATATAATGAAGTATAGAAACCTTTAGGTTTGGTGGGAGTTTAAAAACATTTAATATTTAACATTTGATATTTGAAATATATTTGATTTAAGAAAACGTCAAATTACATATAACACAAGCGTATGTGCATATGCTAAATTATACTGCAATCTAAATTATACTGTTACTGTGTTTGTGATAATGTTTATTGACCTGTGTGGTGTATAGTGTAAGTTAACACAATGCTCGAGAGACAAAACTAAGGTTTTCTTAATGCATTTGGTGTGTGTGTGTGTGTGTGTGTGTGTGTGTGTGTGTGTGTGTGTGTGTGTGTGTGTGTGTGTTGGGGGTGTGGTTGTGTTTGTGATGGAAGGGTGTAGATATAGTTTACCTGTTCATGCAACAGATTAATTGTTAGCAGTTTACATGTCGGAAAAAATTCTAACTTTCTAACTTGCTCGACCTAAACAAATCAGTGATTTGATTTTAAATCACCTAGCGTTTACCGTAATTTTGAACGTTTAAATGTTGTTTTGTGTAATTTTATGTTCACTTAGTGTTTATTGCAGCGTTCTTAGAAGGAGTAATAAACACTCCTGAGATGTTTTCAGCTAGACAACTAGGCCGGGCTGCTGAAATACAGCGGTCTGTGGCTGTAACTCAATTCCGTCATAAACCGAGGGGCTGATATGGAGAGAGAGTCCGTTTGATTGTGCTTAAAGGGATATTGGATATCCATGTCAAATCAATTCTCGAGTGAAAAATCCAAGTCAGAAATTTTCTTCGTCAGTGGAAAAAAACATCATAAATAATGGAATAAACGTCACACGTGGTGGGGGGGGGGGGGACAAACGCGCACGCGCGCGGTTTACTTGAATCTAAACCAAAATAACCCTGAGATGTGTTTTGCACAACGCTGGAAAGACTTTATTAAATTCAAACTCTTTGACTTTAAATCTCCTACGCAAACTGCACATACAGGGATATTACACAACAGCAATATATTGTTGATCTTATAGGAATTAAGTCCGATTGACATCCTCATACTGAATTACATGTTTAAGTGTTACATTTTAAAACAGTATGTCGCTGTAAGCACTTTATTCATGGTATCTAATTAATTAATTCCTGGTGTAGTCTTTCAGCGTTTGTCCCTGGCACAGACTGGAGACTAACGGCAGAAAGCTGCGAGACATGTTTAGATTTTTTATATGTCAATTTGGGAAAGTCACCGTAAACCTAAATTATTTTACAAGCAACAGTTGGTCCACAATGCAATGTGGACTGTTTCTCATTTTTAAACTTCCTTTAAGTTAATATTTATAATACTCTACACTTTGCAGTGTTGAGAAACGTCTTAGCCGTGTCACTGATTTGACAATATGCTTTACACACGTATAAACTTACTTTAACTCTATCGACATGATACGCCACACTGTAGCTGAAACATCCCGTCGCGCTATGGGATTAAATAATGCGGCTTTACCGATGAGTCTCACTGTGTTCCGTATGGCGGGCAATCAAACAGGTCTCAGTTATTATAGTTTCTTTCAAATTATTAACTTCTAAAGTAATTAATCCATACTTGTATTATTAGTGTTGTTGTTATAACGGTATGCAAAGAACAGCACAACTATTTATCAACACGAGTGCATTATTAATGAGGTACTCGCCATAAACAGGTTTGGAGCGACAGAAAGCACAAAACTGTATCTTGGCCTTTCAGGATTTCAGCTTTTAAAAGATTGTTTTGGGCTATTTACCCGGTTTAACACTCAGCCACGGTTGTCTTGCCCATTGCAATTTAGGTTTGCTGTTACTTCATTTCTAACTTTAAACTGTGCGCCTAATGGCTTTAATTACACGTTAGGGGTGCAGCTTTGGTGTTTCTGGGTTATTCGTCTCATCGAGGCTGTTAGGATATTCAAAGGACTACAAGAGAGAAAGAACCGTTTGGGGGGGTTAAACTAAAGCGTTTGTTTTGCATGTGCCCCAGGGCATGCTGATGGCTTTACATGATGGTAGGGGGACACGGAGTTTATTGCCCCCGCGGTGAACCGGCGCCCCGGGCCAGGATCGCGTGATGTCGGGCCCTCGGGCGACAGAGGAGTCCTGCGGAGATCTGCCCAACAGGTGGTGAATGAGACTGTAGCAGCAGCTTACGGTTCAAAGTGATCATTCTGAATTTGATTTTACATTGTCAGACTCTGATATGCGAGCATTTCTACACCGAACTACTAATCTTAATCTAACCTAAAGAGTATGTTGACATCTGGTTATTGCATCTGGGCATTCTTCTGACCTGAATGTATCACCGTAGGAGTGATATGTTCGTGTTCAACACAGCAAAAGTTTAAGTTGTGTTGAATACGTACGGCTTTAATGTGTCCACGAGAGGGCGCATTGTGGACCGGAGCAATATTAGAAGAAAAAAATCTCACGAATACACACTGACGCACACACACTGGATGCAAAATATCGAAAACAAGTCTCTCTCTCTCTCTCTCTCTCTCTCTCTCTCTCTCTCTCTCTCTCTCTCTCACACACACAGACACTACATGGACATAAAGGATTGAATCTTCCCAATTATAAGCGACAGTAATAAGGAGGCCAAAGAGACATTAATTTTAGAAACAGGCTACAACTTACTCTACTCGGTCAGGCGGTTTATTTATGTGTCTGCAGGCTGCTGCTGTATTTGTGTTATTGACAATATACCAGATTTATGACAAAAGCATAATATTGCTGTGATATGCATGTATTACTGTGTTTCTCTTAACGCTGGCCACTGGACACAATAACCACGTGACAACAGTGGAGACATTGCTAATACACTTGCTACGGAGAAGCAGATATGACCTACAGGCGATGGAGGACTATTAAAGTTATGTACAAATATCAGTCCTGTGATTAGCAACACCAGCATGGACAGGAACGCAAAGGTGGCGCAGACAGAGCCTGTGGTAAACACCACCTGTTTGCACGTCTGACAGCTAACACAGCCTGGCACGTCGAGAACCGGACCAGACGCCGCGGTATCTGGCGCCCCTAGTGGTGAGGTCGGGCACAGGCCGGTGCTGGTACCGGAGTGTGGAGGAAAGTCATGGATCAGTTTGGTGTTGTTGGGTAGGTTGTGTCCAGCGCTCCGGCACGGGCGTTTTGTGGCGACATATGGGGCATGATATGCGTCACGGTATCATCATCATCATCATCGTCGTCATCATCACGGACGCTCCTCTCGGCCGTACAACGTGCGTAAACATGTGTGCGAACAGTCCAGAAGTTTGGGTGTGTGACGGTCCAAATTGAAGTAGTTGTAACATATTTTACACTCGTACTGTTCAAAAGGAAAATATTCGCACGGCGTTGCGACGTTTTGGCAGACAGATCCGTGATGTGCCGCACATTTATCTCCCCTCCGCGTGCTTACCAAACACTGCACGCGGTGGCGCGCGGAGGTGCAGCTCCCGTACGCACACACACACACACACTCGCTCTTCGTCTCTTCGTGGTGTGAATAATCCATAAAGCGCTACATACCGCGTCTGCAACATTACCGTACTTCCACACCGCCTGATGCTTCATTAACGGCGGGACCGGCGTCGAAGCTTGATGATGTCACGGCGGTGGACACGGTAGCGCGAGTCAGTCATTCGGGCACGTGTCGGTGTGCACGTGACCAAACAGGTCAGTAGAGCCTGTGAGTCTGAAAAATGGTCAAATGCTGCAGAGAAATCAAGCAACATTGAGAGTTATATATCTTATATGTAATAGTCCTAAACCTTATATGTAATAGTCCTAAACCTTATATGGAATAGTTCTAAACCTTATATGGAATAGTTCTAAACCAGGGGTGCTCATTACGTCGATCGCGATCGACGTGTCGGTCGATCGCGAAGGAATGTGCGTACATCGCGTCACATAAAATAGTAGTAGATGAATCGCACGTCTGCACTGACGGTTGTATTTTGATTGACATTCACGGTAGCCAATCTGCAATCCACTCAACAAATTACGTTCTCCACCCCCCGCTCAACGAATTACGTTCGCCGCCACCCCGGTAGATCTTTCTGACTTGGTCATCCTATAAGTAGCTCGCAAGCTGAAAACTGTGGGCACCCCTGTCTTATATGCAATAGTTCTAAACCTTATATGTAATAGTTCTAAACGTTATATGTAGGCAAACAGTTCTATACCTTATATGTAATAGTTATTTACCTTATATTTAACATTTCGTTTAAAAGTTTATTCCAAGTACTCCGAGATATTTGGGGAGTGAACATTTTTTGTACTCATGTTGCTCATGAAACCACAAAGATGTACTAAATATGCTTATTCTTTGAATATGGAGACAATATCTCGAGTCCCCCTCTGTTTTATTCCATTATGTCATAATATGCTGGTGTGATTTTTAACACGGTTATTTAAAGTGTGCCCGCAGGTTTTCAATTGAGTGTAAGTTGATAAAGTTATGTACTCACTAGTGTGGCTTTACTGTCATTTTATGAAATTCGACTACACTTAAGCAATGGTGTGGCTAGTACAACATGCACTTCACCCATGGTAATAAATCCATAATCAATCAATAATCAAGCTACTGTCACGGTTGGCGTTCCCTAGCGTCCTGGTTATCGTGTCTCGTGTTATTTTGCGTTTACGTCCTGGTTTTCGTTTCGTTGTTACGCCATTCGTTTGAGTTTCCTCTGCTTTCAATAGATTTCATAAAGGTTGTTCCTTTGGTAGTTTAATATTTATTAAACTCTGTGTTTGCTCGGTGTCATCGATGGTCCTCGCCTCTGTCGGTTGTCTAGCCCTGTCGTGACGCAGCATGAATCTGGATTTGCCCTTAGTAATAAATCTCGCTCTTCTCACCAAGATACGACATAAACACGCAACACACGCCCAGTTAAGAGCCGTTTAACAAACATTGTGAGGATGGCGCCATTAAATACTGACACAGTTATACACACGCACGCGCGCACATATTCACTCGCCAAAAAAGAAACCAGGCGCGTCTAATGTTCAGCACTGTAGCCGGTGGACAGCTCCCGCGCTCTCGATATGCGCGTGCTGATGGCCCACCTAAGGGGTCTCAAATCCTATTAGGAATAAGGCTTTATTTGAATGATTGAATGATTATTTGATTTATTGGAATTTAACAGCTGTAATTTTTTTTTTATCAAACCAAAGTTTTTAACAGATATTTGACATGTTTGTACACCTACACTGAATGTGTCTGCATTTTACACTGCAGTCATTTCAGGTGCACCAAATGACTTGAATCTAGCGAAATTACATTTCTTTATAATGTATGCAACAATTTATATGAATGTATATATAAAAGAATAAAGTTTTTATAAATATAAGTATAAATATACTGCTTTTTTTTTTTGGTGAAAGCAGTAGCCACATTCTCTAACCAGCCAACACAGCCTGCTAAACACTCCTCACTGCTAAACACTCCTCACAGCTAAACACTCCTCACTGCTAAACACTCCTCACTGCTAAATACTCCTCACTGCTAAATACTCCTCACTGCTAAACACTCCTCACTGCTAAACACTCCTCACTGCTAAACACTCCTCACTGCTAAATACTCCTCACAGCTAAACACTCCTCACTGCTAAACACTCTTCACTGCTAAACACTCCTCACTGCTAAACACTCCTCACTGCTAAACACTCCTCACAGCTAAACACTCCTCACTGCTAAACACTCCTCACAGCTAAACACTCCTCACTGCTAAACACTCCTCACTGCTAAACACATATTGTATTGACTTCTCATCCTCTCTGCAAAATTCTAGATTCACGTTGTCTCATTCACAGGAAAACATAAACTACCCGCTTCACAGATGCAGAACACCACCTGTGTTCAGTTCTAAACATGCAGAACTCCACCTGTGGTTGGTTCTATAGTGGTATGGTTATTTTTTTACCAATGTACAATGCTATAGGATACTTACTGTAATTCACAAAGACTCACAATAGTTACAGTAACTATTATATATATGTATATATACACCTGCAGTGTCAGTGTGTGGTGGTGAGTTATGGACACATCAGTACTGGGTTCTGACCACAAACGTTTCCATGTATGTTTCTAGTAGGTCTTTTTTCAGATAATTTTGCAAAGGGATACAGATACAATCTCTCAAGAGTGTATCTTCATAGATGGGGCTGATTTAACCTGAGAAAAGCAAGAAGGGGTCTCATCATTGGCTACAGAGCTGTTCTGAATGTCCCGGGGCTGCGTGGGTCACAATGTGCACTGTAATCACACAATTATGTGGTTGGAGCTGCTGGTGTAGGGATACAAGACCTGGAGCATTACAACACTCAGCAAGGGCTCATGAGTTATACAGCACATGTGAACACAGCACACGTGAACACAGCACACGTACAGCACATGTGAATACAGCACACGTGAATACAGCACACGTACAGCACATGTGAATACAGCACACATGTATACAACACACGTGAATGCAGCAGCACACGTGTATACAACACACGAGAATACAGCACACGTGAATACAGCATATGTGAATACAGCACACATGTATACAACACACGTGAATACAACACATGTGAATACAGCACACGTGTATAGAGCACACGTGAATACAGCACATGTGTATACAGCACACGTGTATACAGCACACGTGAATACAGCACACGTGAATACAGCACACATGTACACACCACACATGTATACAACACACATGAATACAGCACGCGTGAATACAGCACACGTGAATAAAGCACACGTGAGTACAGCACACGTGAATACAGCACACGTGAATAAAGCACACGTGAATACAGCACATGTGTATACAGCACACGTGAATAGAGCACACATGTACACACCACACATGTATACAACACACATGAATACAGCACACGTGAATAAAGCACACGTGAATACAGCACACGTGAGTACAGCACACGTGAGTACAGCGCATATAACTACAGCACAGGTGTTTAGTCTTGTATTTGTGTGTTTCTAAAACATTGATTGCCTTCACAGGGTGCGATTTAGATGTGATTTTGTATATTTTGGCACAAACGTTACTTTGTAACAACGAATGCTGTCACAATGTAACCAAGATCAAGTCTACTAATGAGGCGTCGGAGTCGTCAAGGGCAACGGTGGCTATGCTCAGCAGAAGCCAGAAGACTCGGAAAACACATCGTCATTCAGGACAAGGAAGCGAGGAGAAACAGGAGGACTCTTCACTCTTTGTGAGGACGTATAAATGACTTCTGTTGAGATCTGAGGCTTCAAGGGGCTTTTTCTAAGACTGCCTGAGGGAGAGATGATCTGGTGTTGTCTCTTTAACCCCCACCGCTCCACACGCCCTCCACCAGCCTCCACCAGCCTCCCTGGAGCAGCATGTGTGCTCCTCCCCGGCCCCTGGAGTTGGGTGGGGGCGAGAGGTGGAGGGAGAGAGTTGGGTGGGGGCGAGAGGTGGAGTGAGAGAGCGTGTCTGACCTAAAACTTATAGTGGGCTGTAAATTGTTTGGTTCATGTGAATAGGCCATAAAACTGTACTGGAGTGTGTAATAGCGGGTTGTCATGAGGACGGCGTGACTCCTTTCACTGTGTCTGTGTCAAAGGTCATGACCTCATCCCTCGTTAAATGACATTTCTAACAGATTATTGGAAGGTGAGGTTGGGGGGTTAACTAAAGGATATAATGTAATTCATTTAAAATAAATCTGATCTATTTTATCATCTACCATGTGTGGTTATCAATACGACAGAAGGCACTGACCCATATCTGTACCTCACGTTAACCAAAACAACTTCAGTTTGTCCAAAACATCAGCAGCAGAGAGACACAGTGTGTGAGTGACACAAGAGAAGAACCTTTAACCCGCAGACACACTGCTTTAGCCAGACAGCTTTAGCCAGACTGCTTTAGCCAGACAGCTTTAGCCAGACTGCTTTAGCCAGACTGCTTTAGCCAGACTGCTTTAGCCAGACTGCTTTATCCAGACTGCTTTAGCCAGACAGCTTTAGCCAGACTGCTTTATCCAGACTGCTTTAGCCAGACTGCTTTAGCCAGACAGCTTTAGCCAGACTGCTTTAGCCAGACAGCTTTAGCCAGACTGCTTTAGCCAGACTGCTTTAGCCAGACTGCTTTATCCAGACTGCTTTAGCCAGACTGCTTTATCCAGACTGCTTTAGCCAGACAGCTTTAGCCAGACTGCTTTAGCCAGACTGCTTTAGCCAGACAGCTTTAGCCAGACTGCTTTAGCCAGACAGCTTTAGCCAGACTGCTTTAGCCAGACTGCTTTATCCAGACTGCTTTAGCCAGACTGCTTTAGCCAGACAGCTTTAGCCAGACAGCTTTATCCAGACTGCTTTAGCCAGACTGCTTTAGCCAGACAGCTTTAGCCAGACTGCTTTATCCAGACTGCTTTAGCCAGACTGCTTTAGCCAGACAGCTTTAGCCAGACTGCTTTAGCCAGACTGCTTTAGCCAGACAGCTTTAGCCAGACTGCTTTAGCCAGACTGCTTTATCCAGACTGCTTTAGCCAGACTGCTTTAGCCAGACAGCTTTATCCAGACTGCTTTAGCCAGACTGCTTTAGCCAGACAGCTTTAGCCAGACTGCTTTATCCAGACTGCTTTAGCCAGACTGCTTTAGCCAGACTGCTTTAGCCAGACTGCTTTAGCCAGACTGCTTTAGCCAGACTTTAGACGAAGGGTCTGCACCATTGCACCACTACAAAGTTGAAGGCCCTCAGAATTCAAACACCTGGGACAGAATTGGCCATGAAGCTTAAATGCCTCTCCAAAGTGAAGAGACGATGTGAGCATTATAAAGAGATAGGAGGGACTGTGTCATGGAGAGAGAGAGAGAGAAGGAGGAGGAGATGGTTTCTTTCCATTGCGGATAGTTTAAATACAAAATTAGAATCAAATAGCATCAATCATAAATAAACATTTAATCATAAAAGCTCTAATGACGAAAAAGGGCATAGCAGAATCATGAAAACAAGAGAGCTGACAGTACTAATCCAGAAACACACGGCAATGGGTTCGTTCAAGTCCGCCATTGTGTCATTGAGCGGCAGACGTCTTGTGACACCGGGTGGCCCGTGGGCCCAGATCCACCCTGGCCTGCCGTGAGGGGCTGCCCGCACAAAGCAGACGTCTGTTCTAGCAGACTGCTGTTTTCAGGGGGACAGACACAGGTCCAGAGTTGATGTCGCCCTCTTTGGGGCCATTCAAAGGCCCCTCTCAGCCCTCCGCTTAGCCGGGCCATGAATAAATCCCCCAAAGTGCCACAGGGACAAAGGTGGGGGGGGGGGTGCAGATGGGGCACCACTGGGAGTAAAAAGCAGTGTGCTGACCCGAGACACTGCAGGGAGGAGGCAGCAGGGAGCCCTAACCCTGTCTGTCTGCTCTTGAAGCTTACCTTTGAAATGTGCACCTCACCTCTGCCCAGTCTCTCCCCTCACATCTCCCTATACTCATCTTCCCATCTCTCTCTCTCTCTCTCTCTCTCTCTCTCTCTCTCTCTCTCTCTCTGCTATTCTACTCTTCAATTTTCTCTCCCTCCATGCTTATGCAGCTCTCTCCTTCTCTTATATCTCATGCTCTACTTTGTGCTTTTTCCTTTCAATCTCTCTCTCTCTCTCCTTCTCTCTCTCTCTCTCTCTCTCTCTCTCTCTCTCCATGCTAAGACCTGCTGGTTGGTGTAAAGCAGGGCAGGGATGAGCCTGTGGAGAAGATCCTCTTTGATGACACAGAAGACTCTCTTTGTTCACTAATCCTCTCTCTGCTCGCACCCATTTCAGATCCTGCTGCTGGAGGCTCCGTCACGCTGGACACATTCCTCGCCCGGCTCACCCTCCCAGCGCGCAGGAATTTCCCCTCTCATCCTCCAGCCACTCGCCCTTAATTACAAAGTGCAGAGCTCCACCCACCTCAGGCTGCCCCTCCCACCTCAGGTAGCCCCTCCCACATCAGGCTGCCCCACACACCTCAGGTAGCCCCTCCCACATCAGGCTTCCCCACACACCTCAGGTAGCCCCATCCAGTTCAGTGTTTCCCTTGTCATTGCTAGCTCTATTAGACCACGGAATCATGGGTAAACTAAAATAAATATGTCATATATGTCATATATGTCATAAATGTCATAAAAGTCGACTCAGCAGATTGTCTCACAGCCTTTGTTCTGATGTATGAGCTGTCCCTCTGGTCTTCAGTAAGGTAGTGGGGTTCTCTGTATGTGAGCAAGTGAGACACTGTATGTACAGTCCAGGGCTGGAGTGGGCCACTTTTTCAGCCCGGGAAATTCATGTCCAAATCTGGCCCAAAATTATTTTTCCCTCCCAATCGGCCCAAACTAGAGACTGACATGAGCCGGCCCATCGGGAATCCTCCCGAATCTCCCGATTAGCCACTCCGGCTCTGGTACAGGCATGTCTACATAAAGAGGAAGGCTGAGCGTGTTTGTTTGTGTGTGTGTGAGCAGACACCACCAAACACACACTCACTACCCACAATGCATCTCTCTTCAGATATTTTTCATAAGTTTTAATGTACGTATTAATGTTTACATGTGGTATACCATGCACACATGGTTTTGAATGTTAATAATGAAGTTGAACTGCATAGATCAAGACCTCCCTGCCCTGCACACTAACATGCTGATAACAAGCTTGTCCAAAACCCAGAACAAACCTACCTATCTTGAGAGAGCTGAAGGTGTGGAGTGAACAACCAATCACGATCCAGAGACTCACGACTCACCTGGAGCTTCAGGTGTTCGTGCATCAGGTGTTCATGTGTCATTGCTGAATGTGCCAATATGCCATGTTGGCAGTTAGATTTGAGGTATGAAATGATGCTTTATTACAGGTTTTTATGGTTTGAAACCTTTGAATCCTTTCACCTGTGTTCACCAGTCTGCCCTGCTGCCTGTTGTGATGTATCAGTATGGCCCTGACTAAAATCTAATTCTCCTCACACAAACAGATTTGTTCCTATTGGAAACATTGTATGTCTAGCCTCTGGACATTTAAACTCTCAAATTTGAGCTGGTATTTCTTCTTTTGATTCATTTTTGCACTATCGCAGTATGTGTCATGTGCTCTGTTAATTTTGACATCTAAAATCACCCTAGGTCACTCTAAAAAATTATCTTCATAAAACAGCTATCATGTTGAAATGACATACAACTGGAATGAATTGAAATAGTAAATATTTTCCAAAAAAAAAAAATTTAAATAATTATCTGGAAGAAGGATGCAGGCTTCCGTTAATAATATTAATAATAATCTTGATTTGTATAGTACCTTTACATACATGCAACTCAAAGTGCTTTACAGAATACATTTTAAAAAGAAACATTAAAAGGAAGCAAAGATAAAGACAAAAGAAAATATTAAGAAATTAAAGATAAAAAGGAAACAAAACAATAAAATAATGTAATAAAGTGAATAAAGTAAAAAAGATTAAACAGATTTAGGATTGTTTAACTAAAAACTAAAAGCAGATCTAAACAGGAAGGTTTTGAGACTCTTCATAAAGCTGTGCAGGGATGAGAGGCTTCTGAGCTCATCGTTATACTCCCCCTACTGGCGAAATACAAATATTCTTTAATCACAACTCCATAGCAACAAATCTCCATCAATCACTCCTGTAACAGCTCATAACGCAGATCCGTAACAACTTGAGAGCTCATTAATTAAACACGACATTTTAACATCTCATTACATCTTAACATCTCATTACTTAACCTCTCACACATCAGGCTTATGGGAACAGGCAGTCAGAGGAATGCATTCAAAGATACAGTCAAAGCAATACATCAAAACCACGGAAGGAGGGATAAATCATAGATAACCCTGATCACCACTGAAAAAATGGTCAAAATGCTGATATTTCTCAACAAAGAACTAGAAAACCTATAATTCTGTGACTTCAAGTCAATCGTGCTATGGTTATTGTTTTTTTTTCATTTGAACTCTGATGACTGATGAAGGATTATGCATAGTGCAAATAAATAATAAATTGCACATTTGTAATCATTAGTATCAACAGTGACGACAAAACTGATAGACTTGACCAGAAAGACCGAATTGTGAACACCTTTTTGTAGAAAAGTAAGTGCGCCGCCCGGGAATCGAACCCGGGTCGCAAGAATGGGAATCTTGCATGATACCACTACACCAGCGGCGCCTTCCGGAAAACCCGGGATTATAATATAACAACCGAGGGCGGTATGACAAAACCACAGAAACCTCTCAAACCTAAATCTAGTGTAACGTACTGAAAGTATTACGACATTTATAAGAAAATTCATAAGAAAATCACACTAAAAAGGCGGTTTATGAACGTCTCAACCATCGATCAATGGTCTCAACAGCGACCGACGGTCGTAACCGCACATAACCCCGCTGTCGTCACTGTGGCATCCAGCACGCGCCACCTTCAGTGAACCAATCAGATTCGAGAGCGTCCACGGCGTCACTTCCGGCCGTGATAATTGGGGCCGGCGAACAGAAACAGGTCGACCCAGAATTATGGTGTTATTTCACCGCCGTGGCGCGTGTGAGACTGCGGTGTTGTGATTCGGGCCGCTACGCCTGATCGCGGTTCTCCACGTTTGTTCTCCGCGCGCCCCGACCGGCGTGTCTGTCTCGGCCGTTTCCCCGCGAAAAGGGCGCGAGGACATCTGGGCTAAAATAAGGTGAGCGCTTATTGTCCGTGTGCGCTCGCGCAGATGTGCTAGCAGGCTAACGTGCTAACAGGCTAACGTGCTAACGCGCTAGCAGCTACGACGTGTCGGACTTTAAACGGTGCTTCATCCGTTAGCTGACCGTTACCTCTCACCGTCAGCGCGAGCATCGCATTCCAGCGCGCGGCTGCTGCTGGTTAAGATTATGAGATTATCAGATTGAGATTAAGAGATTGAGATTGTGAGACTGAGATTATGAGACTGAGATTATGTCACTCATTTTAAGATGTGCTTCGTGATTAAACGTCACGCCGCTGTGCGAACTGAACGGGAGGAAACGCTGCTATGGAAACGCGCCGTTCCTTCCGCTTTTAGAACCTCCCCGTCCTGCTCGCGCGGAAACCGAAGTAGCGAAACGTGCCGCGAGGGGCTCGAGCTCCGTCAACGTGGGAGCTGCGCGCTGAATGAACGCGTCGGCACTACTGCGCATGCGCCTGCGTGTTTGTTTACACGAGATCGTCCAAGATCTTCGCGTCACTTCAAGTGTGTTTGAATGCACGGCTCATTTTTGGTCGTGTGCGACCCGAAGGTTCTCGAAATCCGACCTCAAGGTGTTTCCACGCCGCATAGTGTGAGTGTGTTTGCTGGTCCCTGCACACAAGCTCACCACACTTCACTGTTGGTGAGCACCACAGTCTGGAATCCCGTTTGGCTTGGAGAAGAATCACGTTTCCTCCTGTTGCAAACTTTACAGTTGCAAACCACGCTAGGCGTGCTAAACTGCTCCAGGAGAAACGTTCTGGGTCTTTGTGTCCTCTCACTTCGTGCGGCTGATCGTATGTCTTTAGTGGCTGATCTGCAGTCAGCAGGTATTCAGCTGCTAAGTTTGGAGACCACACGTACCAACATCTGTCAGATCCCAGGACAGTACCTGCGGGGCACAGGTTCAGAGTGGTGCCTGCGGTGGGAGGACTGACCCGTCTTTCAGGTCTGGTTGCGTGCAGGGTGGATGCGTGAGAAAGGATCTTGGCACAACAGAGCTGTGCGTTTGTTGTTATAGTGCCATTTGCACTACGGTACACACCAGTCAACCCTCGACCAATCACAAAGAGTTTCCCTGTGCGCCGTGGCCATCCCGTCCAATCTCTGGTGAGCCACACAAGGGTTCATTCACGTGATGGAAGGAACACGCAGTTTGTGTCCAAACAGTGCAGTCCACTCAGTTTGATTTCATGTATAGTGAATTTCAAGGAGCATCATCACACTGTCATTCACAGTATGAATACGTTATACATATTGCTCCATATTTCACTACGCAGAGATTGAGAGATAGTTTCAAGTTTTTAGTCAGCAAATAAGCCCTTTCTGCAAAATTCCATTTTTCACCAGTTTCTGTGGTGTGTAGAGAGAGACGTCACAGTTTGCTTGAAACAAAAACCCTGTTCTGTTTGTGGGTGAATTTGCATAAACCTCCAGAACACTATAGATAACACAGAGGAGCTCTCTAGCACAGAAGGCCCAGTGTGGCATCAGAAGGAACCGCTTCTCTTCCCTCGGGTCCTGGGCCGGGGCGCAGTGGAGCCGTAAAACAGGGCAGAGCTGCTATACTTAAACATGCCGCTGTATTTGGAGACGGAGGTGCGTATTTCCACTGTATTAAGACATGACGGTGAGGTCTTAAACTGACACGTTTTAAACAGGCTTGTGCTGGATCAGATGAAGCCCACATGCCCACAGATCTCATCTGATCACCAACATGGATCACACGAGGCTGGCCAGTGTGCTCACAGCACAAAAGACAAAAACGTGAATCATCGGATCAGAATCTCCATCTGAACCTCCTGCCTGTTCTCATTTATCCTCCCACTGGATGAATCGGTCTGAGTTTCCCGTGTGTTTCATATCCATCCTCCCTGGGTCTGTCTGAACCACCTGCTGTCTATGGGAGGTGAACCAGATATGAGGACCTTCACTGGTTCGGTTCTGCAGGGGACCGGTGGCGCTGATGGATCTGATGGCCGTCTGGGTCACTGCTCCTGGCTGCAGTGCTGGTCACAGTAATGGGGCAGGAAGTGGGACTAAAACAAAATAAAAGTCCTACTCCAACCTCATGCGGGGGAAGAGGAGTGACCACTCCAGCCCATGACCCTGCTCTGACCTTTCATTCCTCTGAAGACTGCAACATTCCACGTCCAGGCCAGTGGGAAACAAGTCAGTACGTTGGTGGGAAATTCTGCGTCTGCCTTTTGTGAACACTCACATGACGTTTCGGTCACAGCACAGACATGAATGGTACGGCTTAACTAGTAAGAATCTAGTACTTGGTGTGGCTGGGGTTTTAAAAATCTCAATATAATGTTCGTTTTCCGCTGTAAAACTATTTAATCTCCTTCTGCTGGATGTTTTATTGACATTTTATTGTTCTGATCCAAAACCCGGCACTGCAGAGACCGAGTCTCCACTCGTACGTCAGCTAGGAGGCCTGTGATCTGTTGTATCTTCCAAAGTAAACTTGATTCAAGTAAACTTGATTGAAATCTGTAAAGTCCCAGATATGATTGATTGAAATATGTAATCTATGCCACAGAACTGGTTAACTCAGTGATATGTAGTTTTGTTGTCTTGTAGGTCTTCCCATAGATCAAAGCGACCGGCCGTTTTAACGGGTTTCTACAGAACAGCTACTACAGGGGTGTGTGTTCATTCCAAGATAGAAGTCGGAGCTCTGTTGAAACTGTTACTGTTGAAAGGGCTGGGCGGGGTCGGAGGTCGTTGTCAGGACGCCCGTGGAGAGTCGTGCTGATCCTGTAACCCCCCTGAGTGCCGTCAGGTGGGGCAGGAGGGGCTTTCGTTCACACACACGCCCTCGGTCAGCGTTCTTGCCCTTGCACTGCGGTGTCACGTTTTTGCATCGTCACGTTGGAGTGGCTCAGTATTACCTATGCGTGCGCACACACACACACACACACTTTCATTTTTCACACACTCTCCTTTGCCCTCAGAGTGTCTTATTGACGGGGGAGTCTATTTCAGTAGCAGTGTCTTCCGGCCTGATGAAACAAATGATGCCTTGTATACACACACACACACACACACACACACACTGCTGTTGTGCCAGCCTGAACTGAGCTGTGTGGTTTAATGGTGACGCTGGTCTTTGAGATGTGTGTTCAGCTGTGGTAGCTAATGAAGCTGGTTGTGTGTGTGTGTGTGTGTGTGTGTGTGTGTGTGTGTGTGTGTGTGCTGTGTTGGCTGAGCTGCTGTGGCGTCTACAGATTCTTCTCCGTTTGACACACACTGCAGATGTTGTTGCGTTCTGGGTCACTCCACTGTTTGCTGTGAGCTCATGGATTTTATTTGTTTGTATGTTTGTTTGTTTGTTTGTTTTTTAGTAGCTGTATGTAGTATTTTCTTTTGAGCTTTACCCGTCTCGTTTTCACTTCTCTCTTCAGGGAAGCTTTTCTCTATTCCGAGAAGACCGAAGCAGGAAGTGGTGTGGTGGGAAGAGGACGGAGGTCGCCTGGTCGCCCGGTGTGGATATCAGGACGGGTGTAGTACCACGAGACAGACGGGTGTTGTACTGTAGTACCACGAGACAGACGGGTGTAGTACCACGAGACAGACGGGTGTAGTACCACGAGACAGACGGAGGGGGAAAGGAAGAGCAAAAGGAAGCCAAGAAGCTTCACCAAACTGAGCAGGAACCAAAGTTCCACCAGCTCCTCCCTGCCCTGCTTGACTCCGCCCCCTCGTCTGGAGGCACACACACCGGCACTCTTGCGTCCGGCCTCTCTCCCCTCCCCACACGACCCGTCAGGATGAAGCTGAAGGAGGAGGTTCCTCCTCTGCTCCTGCAGGTGTTCCGCTCCGTGGTGTGGGTCTACTCCGTCATCACCTTCATCCCCTGGTACCTCATCTCAGGCACCAGTACCAGGCAGGCCCTGGCCAAGCGCGTTAAAGCCCGCTCGGTGAGTCCAGCCACACCACTCGTATGTTGGGTATCGAAACCCCACCAATCCAAGCACCAGGTGCCAGTTAAAAACTGAATGTCGAGGTGGGCTGGTGTGTTGGCAGGTGAGTGGGAGTCCGGCCGGGCCGTACCGGGCCATGGACAGCCAGCACCAGCTGGTGTCTCAGCTCCACGCGGAGATGAAGACTCTGGACCAGGTGTTTGGCTACGCAGTCCAACGCTTCCCTCTCAGACACTGTCTCGGCACCAGAGAGGTTCTGAGTGAGGAAGATGAGATTCAGCCCAATGGCAAGATCTTTAAGAAGGTTTGACATGACCACACACACACACACACACACACACACACACACACACACACACACACACACTGGGGGTTTTGGGGTTGGGGGGGTGTTGGTGGTTTTGCAGGAGCTTGGCCATCTCCACATTTGGGACTGAGTTTATTTTAGATGTCCTATAAAAACAGGAACTTCCCTGAGGGTTTCGTGGAGAACTATTGTAGGTTTCTCAGTGTTGGGTTGCTCAATACCAGCCTGTGCAGAGAGCACCTGCCACTCACTCAGGTGTGATGAGGGCGACTCTCAAATCCAGCACGCCTGGAGTAGAGCAGCACTGCATGTTGGGATATCTTGTCCTCTGGAGTAATAACAGCACCGTGTTGCCACACTGGTTTTGAGAGGCTCATAAATCACAACAGTGTGCACCAGACTGTCACCAACAGGCTGGGAAAAAATTGTTGTTTTGTTATCATGTTATCTCAACAAGTCATGTTGTTATGGACAGAATTATAGGTGGCCTGTTTAGTTCAATAACATCATACAGATATCGGCCAATACTGTAGTACTTGTTTATAGTGAAGTTAGCGTGTGTGTGTGTGTGTGTGTGTGTGTGTAGGTGATACTGGGGGAGTATAATTGGCTGTCGTATGAGGAGACGTTCCACCTGGCTCAGAGGTTCGGCCGTGGTCTGGCGGCTCTGGGCCAGAAGCCCCAGCAGAACATCGCCATCATCTGTGAGACACGTGCGGAGTGGATCATCGCAGCCCAGGCCTGCTTCATGAACAACTTCCCCTGTGAGTGCCCAGAACACACACGCGTGGAGACCCTGGTGTAGGACGCATGTACCGTATCTCAGAGGCTTCTCTTCACCCAGAGCCAGTGTGATACCAGCCTGCACACCGTCTGTGCAGGAGGTCAGACTCCCCTGCAGTATATAGGGATGTGTGTGTGTGTAGGGATGTGTGTGTGTGTAGGGATGTGTGTGTGTGTAGGGATGTGTGTGTGTGTAGGGATGTGTGTGTGTGTAGGGATGTGTGTGTGTGTAGGGATGTGTGTGTGTGTAGGGATGTGTGTGTGTGTAGGGATGTGTGTGTGTGTAGGGATGTGTGTGTGTCTGGACACCGCGCTGTAGGGATGTGTGTGTGTCTGGACACCGCGCTGTAGGGATATGTGTGTGTCTGGACACCGCGCTGTAGGGATATGTGTGTGTCTGGACACCGCGCTGTAGGGATATGTGTGTGTCTGGACACCGCGCTGTAGGGATGTGTGTGTGTCTGGACACCGCGCTGTAGGGATGTGTGTGTGTCCGGACACCGCGCTGTAGGGATGTGTGTGTGTCCGGACACCGCGCTGTAGGGATGTGTGTGTGTCCGGACACCGCGCTGTAGGGATGTGTGTGTGTGTCCGGACACCGCGCTGTAGGGATGTGTGTGTGTGTCCGGACACCGCGCTGTAGGGATGTGTGTGTGTGTCCGGACACCGCGCTGTAGGGATGTGTGTGTGTGTCCGGACACCGCGCTGTAGGGATGTGTGTGTGTGTCCGGACACCGCGCTGTAGGGATGTGTGTGTGTGTCCGGACACCGCGCTGTAGGGATGTGTGTGTGTGTCCGGACACCGCGCTGTAGGGATGTGTGTGTGTGTCCGGACACCGCGCTGTAGGGATGTGTGTGTGTGTCCGGACACCGCGCTGTAGGGATGTGTGTGTGTCCGGACACCCTGCGCTGTAGGGATGTGTGTGTGTCCGGACACCGCGCTGTAGGGATGTGTGTCGCTGTAGGGATGTGTGTGTGTCCGGACACCGCGCTGTAGGGATGTGTGTGTGTGTCCGGACACCGCGCTGTAGGGATGTGTGTGTGTGTCCGGACACCGCGCTGTAGGGATGTGTGTGTGTCCGGACACCCTGCGCTGTAGGGATGTGTGTGTGTCCGGACACCGCGCTGTAGGGATGTGTGTCGCTGTAGGGATGTGTGTGTGTCCGGACACCGCGCTGTAGGGATGTGTGTGTGTCCGGACACCGCGCTGTAGGGATGTGTGTGTGTGTCCGGACACCGCGCTGTAGGGATGTGTGTGTGTGTCCGGACACCGCGCTGTAGGGATGTGTGTGTGTCCGGACACCGCGCTGTAGGGATGTGTGTGTGTCCGGACACCGCGCTGTAGGGATGTGTGTGTGTGTCCGGACACCGCGCTGTAGGGATGTGTGTGTGTCCGGACACCGCGCTGTAGGGATGTGTGTGTGTCCGGACACCCCTATCTCGGGGCTAATTAAACCATGTACAACTGAGTTTAAGTTCGTACGGGAGCTTGAAATCTTTGACAATGATTGAATTAATGTTGCATACAACCGAGAAATGTCCCGCCTCTTGTAACACAAGCGTGAAACTTGAGAACCTTGAATGTGCTTGAATTTTAACTCAGAAAAGGTGTATGAACCCAACATGTTAAAGCCAAACAAGTAGTTATTTTAGAGCAGGTGTAAACGTGCCAGTACAGCAGATTTAAACACCAGTAGAGTGTTTAGTACACACACAGTACACACACACCAGTGTTCCTTCCTGGGGTTCAATGGGATTGTTCTTGTGTTTTATTTAGGATTTGTCTTATGCAGGGGTACAAATAGAGTTTGTGGGGGGGTGTAGATGGCAAACATACACAGGTGTGTCCTATAGGAGTACAGGTGTATCTTGTGTCAGTTCACTTAAGTATTAATTTCTGCATCTCTCTCTCTCTCTCTCTCACACACACACACACACACAGTGGTGACTCTCTATGCTACATTAGGAGGTCCAGCTATTGCTCATGGTCTCAATGAGACTAAGGTCACTCACATCATCACCAGTAAAGACCTGCTCCAGACCCGCCTCAAGGTGAGCCAGGCATTCTGGGAAATGTATTTCTTTGCAAAATGGTGTGGCCATGTTAGTGATCACTCATGGACTCGTTTACAATCTCTCTATCTCTCTATCTCTATCTCGCTCTCTCTCTCTCTCAGGAGATCCTTACAGATGTTCCCAGACTGCAGCATGTCATCCTCGTGGATACGAAGCCTGGCAGCTGGCCGGGTCTGCCCCGTGGCATTCTGGTCCATAACATGGCCTCTGTGCAAGAGCTGGGAGACACGACAGCCAGCAGTAAGGCCTTTAGCATTAGCGTGGTCAAATTGAGAACTTCTCCTCCTATACCTGAGGAGATTTGGCCATTTGGAACTGGGAACAAATATGTACATATTTCTCTCTCTCTGTCTCTCTCTGTCTCTGTCTCTCTCTCTCTCTCTCTCTCTCTCTGTCTCTCTCTCTCTCTCTCTCTCTCTAGGGTTCCCTCAGCCCCTCCCCTCTGATATCGCCGTGATCATGTACACTAGCGGCTCTACGGGGATCCCAAAAGGAGTCATGATCTCCCATAGCAACATCATCGCTGCGGTAACCGGCATGGCTCAGCGTATCCCAGGCCTGGAGTAAGGATGTTTGTCCCGTCACTGGTCCGTGTGTCCAGCGCCAGTCTGGTCCTCAACTGTGAGGTTGTGTGTTCTGACTGTGACGTTTTTTGTTCGGGCAGTGAGAACGACACCTATATTGGCTACCTGCCACTGGCCCACGTGCTGGAGCTCAGTGCCGAGCTGGTGTGTGTGTCTCACGGATGTCGTATCGGATACTCCTCACCACAAACACTCTCAGACCAGGTACACACACACTCTCACACACACACTCTCACACACACACACAGTCCTCCTCACCACAAACACTCTCAGACCAGGTACACACACACACACACACACACACAGTCCTCCTCACCACAAACACTCTCAGACCAGGTGCACACACACACACACACACACACACACACACACACACACACACACGGTCCTCCTCACCACAAACACTCTCAGACCAGGTACACACACATACACTTACTCTCACTCACACACACACACACACACACACACACACACACACACACACTCTCCTCTTCCCTTGGTGATGTCAGAAAGTTCTTTCTCTCCCTCTCAGTCCTCCAAGATTAAGAAGGGCAGTAAAGGAGACACCAGCATGCTGAAGCCCACCCTGATGGCAGCTGTGCCGGTACACACACACACACACACACACACACACACACATGAATGCCCTCTCCTGCTCTCCTGTACTGACATGGTTCCGGTCATGTTCTGGTTCTCCACCCGTGTGGACCTGTAGGAGATAATGGACCGCATCTATAAGACGGTGATGAGGCGGGTGGAGGAGATGAGTCGTGTTCAGAGAACCCTGTTTGTTCTGGCCTACAACTACAAGATGGAGCAGATCTCTAGAGGATACAGCACCCCACTGTGTGACTGGTACATGTCTCTCTGTCCTACATGCGTGTGCACACACCTTCACACACACACACACACACACCCCTGATCTCGGGCTTGGTGTGTTAATGAACTTTGTTGCTATGTACATTGTGTAGTATACATACACTAACTGTAAGTGTGTGTGTGTGTGTGTCTGTATATATGTGTGTGCGCAGGCTGGTGTTCAACAGGGTTCGTTCTCTGCTGGGGGGACAGATGCGGGTGTTGCTGTCGGGAGGAGCTCCACTCTCTGCTGCTACTCAGCGCTTTATGAACATCTGCTTCTGTTGTCCTGTGGGTCAGGGCTACGGGCTGACGGAAACCTGCGGAGCTGGGACCATCAGTGAGGGTGAGACACACACACACACACACACACACACACACGGGCAGGCTGCCTCTACTGTAGAATGAACTTTGCAGCAGTGTTGTGCTGTAGTAGCATAGGTATTACTACGTCCTCTGGATGTGACTGTGTGTGTGTGTGTGTGTGTGTGTGTGTGTGTGTGTGTGTGTGTGTGTGTGTGTGTGTAGTGTATGACTTCAGTACAGGTCGTGTCGGAGCTCCTCTGGTCTGTTGTGAGATCATGCTGAAGAACTGGGAGGAAGGTGAGTTATGCTCACACACACTACGCGCATTACCGATGACACACTACGCGCATTACCGATGACACACTACACGCATTACCGATGACACACTACGCGCATTACCGATGACACACTACGCGCATTACCGATGACACACTACGCGCATTACCGATGACACACTACGCGCATTACCGATGACGCACTACGCGCATTACCGATGACGCACTACGCGCATTACCGATGACGCACTACGCGCATTACCGATGACGCACTACGCGCATTACCGATGACGCACTACGCGCATTACCGATGACGCACTACGCGCATTACCGATGACGCACTACGCGCATTACCGATGGCAAACTATGCGCATTACTGATGACAAACTGCACTGGTCACATGATTTTAATGTTAAATTAAAATTAATCTGTCTTATTTTCCTGTGCCCACCCCTGTAAGGTGGTTACTATAGCAACGACAGGCCAAACCCACGAGGGGAGATTCTGATTGGTGGGCCCAATGTTACCATGGGTTACTATGAGAACGAGGTGAAGAATAGAGAGGACTTCTTCGTGGACAAGAACAACCAGCGCTGGTTCTGTACAGGAGACATCGGGGAGGTACACCAGGACGGGTGTGTGAAGATCATAGGTGAGGACACACACACACACACACACCAAACATCGAGGAGTTCCATGCGTAAAACACGTACACACACAGATTAACATGACACATACACCCCTGATGGAACAACCTTGTGTGTGTGTGTGTGTGTGTGTGTGTGTGTAGACCGTAAGAAGGACCTAGTAAAGCTGCAGGCGGGCGAGTACGTGTCTCTGGGGAAGGTGGAGGCTGTGTTGAAAAACTGCCCTCTCATCGACAACATATGTGCATACGCCAAAAGGTGAACAAGCACACACAATACACACATAATACACACACACACACACATAATACACACACACATAATACACACACACATAATACACACACACATAATACACACACACACATAATACACACACACATAATACACACACATACAATACACATACACACACATAACACACACACATATAATATACACACACATACACACACACACACACACACATATAATACACACACACACATACAAATACACACACATACAATACACATACACACACATAACACACACACATATAATATACACACACATATACACACACACACACACACATAATACACACACATACACACACACACACACACATATATAATACACACACATACATAATACACACACACATATATAATACACACACATATATAATACACACACACACATTAATACACACACACATACATAATACACACACACATACATAATACACACACACATACATAATACACACACACATACATAATACACACACACATACATAATACACACACACATACATAATACACACACACATACATAATACACACACATATAATACACACACACATATAATACACACACACATATAATACACACACACACACACACATATAATATACACACACACACACACATAATATACACACACACATAATACACATATAATACACACACACACACACACACACACACATAATACACATATAATACACACACACACACATAATACACATACACACACATAATACACACACACACACACACACATAATACACACACACATAATACACATATAATACACACACACACACATAATATACACACACACACATATATATAATACACATAATACACACACACGCATACATACACACTAGGGCTGAACGATTTTGGAAAATAATCTAATTGCAATTTTTTATCTATAAATTGCGATTGCGATTTTAAATCGCGATATTTTCCCACTGTTTTCAGGAAACTGTTCCGGTATTTTTTATACAGCTCAGATACAGGGTTGCCAACTTTTCAAGATCGCTTGGAGTGAGACTTGAACCTGGAGTGGGTGGCGAACGTAATTTGTTGTTATGGGGGGGGGGGGGGGGGGGGGGGGGTGTAAAATGGACTAAATTTAAGTATTATTATTATATCGTGATCGATCGATCGCCTGTGGTTGGCGCCAGAGCGAACTAGTAACTTTTTAGTCTAAGACGCTCAATGCGTGAGAGTTGGCAACCCTGCAGGTATAGCAACTTGGCTAAAATATGTACGTGAGGGCATTTGGTAGCGCATATCCAGTGTGTTTAACAAAGTCATGAAGCCGGGCTTGTTCACTATATTATCGGGCATCATGTCTTTCACTATGAACTCCGTTACTGCCCAAGTTATTTCAGCGTTATTTCTTCGAATTACATCCATAAGGAGTTACACTTTCAAACGGTTCGGTCAGTGAACCCTGTCTGCTGGACCGCGGTCAAGCTATCCGCGCTTTTGCGATTCATCCGTGCTTTAAATCTTATTGCGCCTTTATGCGTGATTTTACGGTATTTCGCTGCTCACCGCATACTAAGGCTGTATAAGCGCAGAGAAACACTTTGGCGTATTTGAAGACGCAACACTGGTCGTTGGCATTTTAGCCTTACAAATATCATACGAGGCTTTGTGGTGTTTTTTAAATGCTGAAGAAGGTTTGTAGTGTTACCTCGCGTCGTAGCAACAGTAGCAAGGCACGTTTTGCAGGGTACCTGACGTTGAGCAGCATCTTTTTAAAAGTCAAAGTAATTTCACACAACTGATGTGCTGCCCCTCTTTGGTATTAGACTTTCAGTAGTGTCAGCTTCTGTCGAGCCTGAAGCCATTGTGCAACAAGGTAAAGTGCGCTGTGTTAACTTCACTTCTCCACCTCCCTGCCTCCTGCTCGGGTTTGCTCCGTTCGTCCTCGGCTCGGCTCGCTCCCAAGTCACGTGACCAGTTTAAATCGCAGCCTGTGCGATTAGAGAATCTCGTTTTAAAATATCGCGAGATTATCGCAAATGCAATTAATCGTTCAGCCCTAATACACACGCATATAAACACACACACACACAAATACACACATGCTCGCGCCATGTTCCAGATACTTACAGTGGATGAAGACGAGGATAACAGACTCTTAGAGTCCATGAAGCTTCCTCATCTGAACTGATGTACAAAAGTTGTAGTAACCAGGTTCTCTCTCTCTCTCTCTCTCTCTCTCGCTCTCTCCCTATGCCCCGCCCACAGTGATCAGTCATACGTGATTGGTTTTGTGGTACCCAATCAGAAGCGTCTGCAGGCCCTGGCTGTCCAGAAGCAGGTGTGCGGCTCCTGGGAGGAGATCTGTAATCACCCTGAGATGGAGCGTGAGGTGATCCGTATCATCACAGAGGCCGCGCTCACCGGTGAGACCAGCAGGGTGTTTGCGTACACGGGCCAGGGCAGGAAGACGCACCCTGGGGTAGTAGAACACACACACACCCCGTCTCACCATCTCCTCTCTCTCTCCGTCTCGTTCCTCTCGTTCTAGCCAAACTGGAGCGCTTCGAGATCCCCAAGAAGATCCGTCTGAGTGCGGAGGCGTGGACGCCGGAGACGGGCCTGGTCACGGACGCCTTCAAGCTCAAGCGCAAGGAGCTGAAGTCACACTACGAGGATGACATAGAGAGGATGTACGGGGGCAAGTGAGGGGCGGGGCAATGGGGGCGGGGCCTTCACCTGACCCGCCCTCCGCCTGGAGCCAAATTGAATCCAGAACACTTGAATTTTGCTAAAAGTACCGACTCGACCCAGGAGTAACACGACACGCGCGGAACACAAGTGACTGAGAGAAGTGTCAGATGTTTAGAGACATCCCGGAGACGCAAGACAATAAGCCTCTCTCTCCCTCTCTATCCCTCCCTCTCCCTCTCTATCCCTCCCTCTCCCTCTCTCAGACGAGGCTTTGTAAACAGCCTTGACTGTTTTGTTTTCTGCGGGACTTTTTCCCCCCGTTGTGTGTGTGTGTGTGTGTGTGTGTGTGTGTGTATATATATATATATATATATATATATACACACACACACACACACGATATATGATAACACACTATTAGTATTAGTCTGCGTGTGAATTGCTATGTGCTGGTGTGTGTGGTGGTCCGTGTGTAATGTCACTCTGTGCTTCTTCACTTCAGGAGGTTGAAGTCGATAGACACTTTCCCCCCAGACTAATACTGAGGTGAACAAACACACCAGAGCACCTGTGTCTCCTGCTCCCTGGTTCTCGTGTCCCGCGTGTGTGTGTGCGCGATCATTCCTGCTTCTTTACTTTGTACGAGTTCTTGTTTTAATTGTGGGTCTTTGAAGAAGATCGTGGTGTGTTGTTTGGGGCCAAGTAGCATTTAACCCTTCCGAGTTTACTTTGCCCTGGAACACTGGGGTTGTCCTGCCACAAGGGGGCGCCATTACTGAGCTGATGAGTGCTCATTGGGCGATGTTGACAACCGACCAACCAAATCTCTGCGTCTGTGCTGTAGCTTGTCCTCTGGGTCTCTGGGCGGGGCTGTGGTGGTCTTCTGCCTGTGTTCTTCCACGTACCTCTGTGGGATTACCCCCATCTGGGATTACCCCCATCTGGGATTACCCCCATCTGGGATTACCCCCTCAGGCTGATTCAGAGAGAAACATGACCTCTACACAGCATATATATATACGTTGATCTGAGTCTGTGCATGCGTCATAATCCTTCATTCCTATTGAACTCTAGTTATTCCTCAGAAATTGAGCGGCGTGTTGCATGTTTACTACGGGGGTGATGATCTTTGATGGCTGATTCGTTACCCTCTAACCCCTTTAGGTGTAATTAGGATCACGTTTCTGATAAGTGCTTTAGTGACGGCCCTCTGTTTTACCTTTGTTCATCAGCAAAAAGAAAAGACTGAATTGAAAAACTGAAATTAATGTGCAGTAGTTCAAAATTCAGACCCTCTAAGAATAATCTAGACCTTCTGCCCTGCAGCAGAGGAACTGTGTGTTGTCTTCATACATTTCAAATGACGTTTTCTCAGAAATACTCACACACAAAGTGTCACCTGGGCTTCGAGATCCCTACCATCACTCCATCACGTGATTCTCTCTTAACCAGACAGAGCAGTGCTCATTTTAGGACAAACAGCTGTTGGTGTTTGGCCACTAACGATACTAAAGTCATAGCAATGTCCAGATTTTCTGTAAATATTATTCTTTCACACTTTCACAGTTTTTAATCCTTTTTTCTATGAGCGTTAAGTGGTCTTCTAATGGGGGATTGTGCAGTGTTTCTCCACGTCTGGTTGTGCCTGAATGAGTGGGCTGTCCATACTCCGGCGGTCATGAGCATGAAGCTCCTCCCCTAGCAGACCGACGCCCTCGACCAGCGTGTTGCACAGACCAACCGCGAGCAGAGGGGCGGTCCGGTGGCCTGAGGCCACGCCCCTTGTAGCTGCTAATCTCTCTGACTCCCTCCTTAAGCACGTCGGAGTGGGCCTCAGATATTTTGTAGGAATTGTACAGAGAATTACTGAACTGACTTGTTTTCTTACTGTTACGTAGGCGAATCCCAGGTGGAGACTGGCCTCTGAAATCTCCACCTGTTCTGAATCCAGGCCATTTTTACATTGCCACGGTAACTGGATACAATAGGAGGGGCCTGATTTAAACTGTTAAGACTGAGAGTAGCCAATCAGACTGAATCATGGGCCCTCTTCCATGAGTGCCTGAGAGTAGCCAATCAGAATTATGGGCCCTCCTCCATGAGTGACTGAGAGTAGCCAATCAGAATCATGGGCCCTCCTCCATGAGTGACTGAGGTGTCACTCCAGTTGAGCAGGACGGTCTGTGTGGTTGGGTTTACACACCAGGGTACTTATGAGTTTGTTACGTTTCATTTTTTACTCTATTATCTGAATTAATCTGTTTGTGTAAGCAAGCTACTGCCTTTGGGTGATCCACAGACGATAATGCACTCCGATCTAATGCCAAGGTTTGGGATCACGTGGATATCGGTCACGTGAGGAAAAGCACAAGAATTCTTCACCTGTCTGCTCCACCCGTGCGCTCCACCCGTGTGCTCTGATACAGGGACTGCTGTAAATGCCAAACATTCCTCACCTGTGTGCTCCACCCGTCTGCTCCAGACACTGCCGTATGAACCCAGCCAGGGTGGGGGTGGTTCTGTGACTTCCACTCTTTTATCACTCCTGTTGTACATAAGTTCTGGTCCTTATTCCATTACATTGCCAGATGTAAAAAAAAAAACGTAATACCTTCTTTAAATGTATTTAGTCTTTTCTTATTGTTATTTGTTTGTTTTGTATTTTGGGGGTCTTATCTTGTTGGTGGGGATTTGCTAGCCATGGAGAGTCATTACTGTCTCTCTCTATTTATTTGGAACTTTGTAGTTACATCGAAGAGTAAAGCTTTGACCATGCTAAAGGCTGACCGCCTCTGCTGTGTGTTTCATCATCATAATCAACGTTCTTCAACGTGCAACGTGCTTTACAGAAAATGGAGAATTCATAGAAGGATAATGGTCATTAGATCCTGACACGTACATCAGCGAGGTATTTTCCAAAAGTAAAGTTACACAAACAGTTACATTTAAATAGGACTGATTTAAACACTAAAGGTACTTTGAATAATAAAATAAACACATTAAAGAAAAGTAAAGGACTTTTAATAAAGGCCCATCGGGACATGAAGCTACACCTGCATCACGTGAGACAACATGTATAGTTCAAAGTGAATGCAGTCATTTAAAAATGGGTAAGATTTAAAAATATTTACTGACAATTGGGGCAACACACATAAAAAGATTAAAGCATTCTGAAGAGTTATTAAGCCCAAATGAAAAGTCACATTTAGTGACCTTTAGTTAGGTCACATTTAGTTACTATTTAAGTACAGTACAGGCCAAAAGTTTGGACACACCTTCTCATTCAATGTGTTTTCTTTATTTTCATGACTATTTACATTGTAGATTCTCACTGAAGGTATCAAAACTATGAATGAACACATGTGGAGGTATGTGCATAAAAAAGGTGAGATAACTGAAAACATGTTTTATATTCTAGTTTCAAGAGGTAGTCACCTGAAATGGGTTAATTAGCCTAATAGGTTAATTAGTGGTAGCTCATGTATTATAGATTTGCCATCATAGATACTAAGTCCATTAAAATCATCAAGGAGAAGAATGTATTTCCTGTTTTCATTGTTAACATTCTTCAAATTTTCACCGGCCCCCAGACTCTGTTGACCACAGCATTTTATATTTCACCACAAGATGGCAGTAGACAAAAAGAGCTATTTTATTTTTCACCACAAGATGGCAGTAGACAAAAAGAGCCATTTTATTTTTCACCACAAGACGGCAGTATAGGCAAGGCACCACACGCTCTCCATTACACGCAGACCCCCCCAGGTTAAATGTTCGTGCCCCACACATGCTCACCTCACCAAATGTGGCCCCCACTGCAGAAGGTTTGGACACCCCTATGCCATATGTCCAACGTATTAGATTGTACAGTGCAGTTGCTGAAAAACTAGGTCAATCAATGACTGGCAATTATTAAAGTCAGACCATCAAATTTGAGCTTTTGAAAGGTCATAACTCGTTGCCTCTTGACTACCTTTGCATACACGCATACCTCATGCAAACATAATGTTAATACAAACTTTGTAGGTACACACACGGCGACGAAAAGGTGAGTGGCCCGTACGGGGATCGAACCCGCGACCTTGGCGTTATTAGCACCACGCTCTAACCAACTGAGCTAACCGGCCATGCGGGGCCTGCCTCACCCGTTATTACAGGGGTGTCAAACGCCATATGTAACTTATAAATGTACCTACTCCCTCTGAATTTATTACTTATTCAAGTTACAAATATTACAAATATATTTGCGTAAATGTAAAAAAAAAATGTTTGCTTGTTGCTCTGTTATTATAAAATAAATATTTTAAATTTATTAGGTTATGAAACCCACATTACTCCATCAATCAACGACTATCCAAGTGAATAAAGAAAAAAAAAGATCAAATATATCACATTTACTTTGTTCAAAACTTGAAATATCAAATAACGCTCCTTCTGAAAAAGACGCGGCGATTTATTCAGCCAAAACTAAACTACCTTTTACTGCCGTTTGTTGTTGTGAACACATTCTGTTGCGATCGCTGTTTGCTTTTTAATTCTTTGACAATTCGTCATTTTTCTTGATGGTTAATTTTGGCATACTTAGCTCCGTGTTTGGTCGCAAAATGCCGACGTATATTGTACTCTTTGACAACCGCCACCGCTTCATACCCGTTTTTCTCCTTGAAGCGCAAACATCGCTTCCCCATCTTTCTTGAAACACCTTCTATCTGCATCATTGTTTCTCTTCCAGGGGGGTGTTCCAAGAAGCGGGTTAAGCGAGAAAACCCGGGTAAGTTAACTCAGAGTTCACGGAAACTCGAGGTTTTCTGTTCCAGAAACCGAGCTTAGAGAAAACCCGAGTCAGTTACTATAGCAACTTATGCTCTGAAGCTAACCTGCTCGCTGGCAGGTTAACTTGGACCTGACCCAGAGTTACAAACACGTCATCATGACGTGTCCTTTCCTCTAGGATCATGTGGATATTTAAACTCAGTTTATTCGCTGAGTTCTTCGTCGGGAACGCCTTATAAAACCCCGAATAGACATAGGCCTACTATCATTTTCGGATTATTTTTATTACGTTATCGTCTTTCAGCACAATCCATTACTTGTGTGGCAGAGTGAGATTTTTGGGGGTAATCTCACTAATTCCCTCCCTAATTACAAATTGTGGTGGAGCCGTGTGAGTCGCGGGGTAGGTGTATCCTGGGGTTATAAATAGCAGGGGTGTGGTTATGTGGGCAGATCCCCTGCTGTCATCAGGTTTTTCCAGCACCTCTAATGGTGGCGAGTCATCATTGTTGGACCAGCTTAATACCGTCGAGGTATGGCGCTTCTTTTGGGCGTCTGATTATCAGTAAGTGCTGTGCGCGGGGAATTGACATGCTCTGCTGTTTCGTCGCAGTTCGGTGGGCGCGTCAAGAGAATTACTGTGCTGATATCTACCACGGGTGGGCAGTTGCTATTTGAGAACAACCTGGTTAGGTAAGGTGGGATTGCTGATTATTGGCACTTTTAATAAAGGGATTTGTTTTTAATTCATTTTCCTTTGTTTAGTCATCGCGCTGTTGTGAAGAATTCGCCGTGGCTGTTGGAGCAACCAGCGGATTCCAGTCATAAAGGGGAGAGAATACAACAGCAACTTTCACCCAAAAATAAAGTTTGCGCGTGGTTCCAGTAGCCGGCAGTGCTGCTGTTTTGTTTGGGCCGTTCGTGATTCACGTCGTTCGAGTGATCGTGTGTTTCGTGTTTTCTATTTGTTTTCCCTGTTACGTGTTTAGGCTCAGTTTGGCGGCGACCTTCTTAGTTTTACATGTTTGATTTGGTTGAGTGTCTGGTTTTTATTTCTTTATCCCTTTTTCGTTTGCAGTGATTTGGTGGTGTGATTTGTTTCGTGGTTTCTTTAAATAGTGTTGGTGCCAAACTGCGCTGCAAAGCGTTTGGTTTTTTGGGTTGTGTTTGTGACTTATTGGTCTTCTTATTGTCCGGGTTTTGTTTAATTATTTGATTGTTTGTGCAGGGCAGGAGCTGCAGGCCGGACAGAGGCAGATGTCCCAGGTGGTGGAATCTCGTGCACGGGTGTGGTAGTGAGTGAAGAGTATTGAGTGTGAAGTGTGGTCACGGTGAGCGTACAGTATAGAGGTGATCTCATAGCTCTCATCTTATTTACCAAGGCCGCAGCCCTGTTCCCTCTTGTTTTACTTGTCATTGTGAGTCTGTGCAAATTATATATTTTTATATACGATCCATAAAGTGGTCGAAGTATATTTTTATATTAAAGAAATTATTGAAACTACCTCTCTGGTCCAGTGGTCTTGAACTTGTGTCCTTTTCGTTAATGGTTTTCGTTTGTGCTGAGGCTTTCATTTGCCCCAGTATAATTCCTTGGGGTGAAATTCCCCTAGGTGGCGTAGTCGTGCATCTTCTTTTTGGGTTTTTGTTAGTTCTGCTCGCCACATTTGCATCAATAAAATTATTAAGCGTCACATTTCAAATATTACACATCGCGGATCAGCCCTCAATTCTCTCCAGATTTTTATACATCGCTCTTCGTTTTTTAGCTAGTGGAATTTTTTTTATAGTGGAGATACGGGATCTGTCAGCAAAGCTACTGTATGTCGGTCTGTCCGAAAAGTCTGGCATTAAATTGACTAGTGCCCGGTTTTGTGGTGTTTCCTGGGCATAAGCCAGTTATGGACATCAAAGAGGAATTCCACTGCATCGTTGGTTTGTCTTTAATTCACACGGACAATAAATAAATTAAGCAAAGGAGAAGCAGTATATAACAAACTTCATTCCATTTACATTTTAAGGATTTTCTAGAGTGATTGGCTGCATTGATGGAACCTACATATGCTACCTATTCCAGCACCATTAGAACATGAAAATTCATCCATAGCATTAATGTACAGGTACTAACCTTTAATGTACAGGTACTAACCTTTATAATCCTATATAATGTACTTATCTTTAATGGTAACAAAAATAACGTAGCTATTGTAACTGACCGTTCTCCCCATCAAGATCATATGTGATGCTTCCCACCTCATCACAAATGTTGAAGCCAGATGGCCAGGATCCGTGTATGATTCCACACTGTACAACAAATCTGAATAGAGTAGGCCTGAGGTAGTGCAGTGTAATAGTTAAATCAGTGTAATGCAGTGTAATAGTTAAATCATTGCAAACCCTAGTGTGATATAGGACACTATGACGGCCTCCTTCATGGAGACAGAGGGTATCCCTGCCTGTCGCGTGCCACTGATTATGCCTCGGCGTGCCAACGGTGGCCCGCGTGCCATAGGTTGGCGACCCCTGCTGTAGAGCCTTTGAATATTAAAACCATTGTAGAAATTAAGTTCAGATGTGACCAGCAATGGAGCGCAAGTAAAAGAAGGACGCGATCACACAGTCTCATTGAAAATGTAGGATTTAATGTATAAAGTGCACCAACGCAAAACCCGTGACATAATCCCAATAAAGTTTGAAGACCAGTATTTTTTATATAATCAGGCATTGCTTTTAATCGTCATAATTATGGAGAGCTAGCTAGCTATCGTATGCTCACCGTGTACATCTTTCGCCAAGAGAAATTCGTGGGCAGAGTTTAATTACATCTTTGCGGGAGTCATTGAGTTGGATTAACTCTGATTTGATCAACTCTGTCCGATAACTCCAACACTCCATCGTCATTTGATTATATCAAAACAATACTGGTCTTCAAACTTTATTTGGATTATGTCACGGGTTTTGCGTTGGTGCACTTTATTCATTAACTCCTACATTTTCAATGAGACTGTGTGATCGCGTCCTTCTTTTACTTTACTTGCTGAGCTTAATTTCTACAATGGTTTTAATATTCAAAGGCTCTACAGCAGGGGTCGGCAACCTATGGCACGCGGGCCACCGTTGGCACGCCGAGGCATAATCAGTGGCACGCGACACACTGGACCAGCATCGGCAAAAAATCAATAATGAAAAATAGAGCACGATCCTCCAATCGAAATCGCTCCTCAACACTCTGCTCGGCGGAGGCGTTTATACTTGGCGATCGATCGCGATATAATACTTAATTTGTGTCCATTTACACCTCCCCTCCGCTAACAATTTACACTCGTCACGTATATATATGATGTACAAATGATGCAATACGTGCAATAAAGGAAAAAAACATTAAAGTGCCGTTCCAGAAAAATAAGTGAGAAGTATTTTAAACTTTTATTTAAAAATGTCTAAAGTCATGGCTCTTCTAATGTTTTTATTCAGCTACTTTTGTGCAAGAATGGCATATACTTCTGTTTAAAGAGCTTCTCCGTGCAGTTTCCGCCTTCATTTGGCAGATCTGTTAAGATGATTGGCTGCAGTAAAAAATGATTGACAGCTAACTCTGGCTGATAATTGGCTTAATAAAAATTGATTGACAACAAAAGTCTAGTATATGATTGGCTGCATTCGAAAATGATTGACACATGCTCCGCCCTTTACCCACGCCCACCGGGGCTCCGGCCTGCCCTTCTTCTGTCTGGGTCAACCTACTCAGAGTTGAGCGACCCTGATTACTTTAACTCCGATCCGCCGTTTTGGAACCGAAAACTCTGTCAGATCGGGGTAAGACAACTCCGAGTTCAGGGTTAAGTTTAGAGTTTGTTAACCCCGCTTTCTGGAATACCCCCTGATCATTCTGGGATCATTATTTGTATTTCTCAATTACAGTTATTGGGAAAATCGCATCGATATGGAAACACTGCAGTGTCGAGATGACGTCACTTTGCGGGTAACAATTGTGGGAAATGTAGTTTTTGCTCACTTTTACTGCTTTTATTGGGACAATTTGGCTTTTTAAGCTCTCGCGGGCCACATAAAATGACGCGGCGGGCCACATTTGTCCTTGAGTTTGACACCTGTGAATTATTAGGTTACATGTTACACCCATTTAATTTACCTTTCAGCTGCATTTTATTTAGCTTTTAAAACCCAGCTTAGCTGATGTAAACCTCAACTTCACGGTTTTCACGATTCACTTGCACACTCGTGGTGCAAATAAACACACTCAAAACTCTAAACCAGCGTTTCTCAACCTTGTACATTAAATCATCCTGCGGCACAGTAAAGTGAGTGACGGACTCACTGTAGTTACTGCAGCACAGTGACTGTATCTCTGGACTCACCCAGATACCTGCAGCTGTCTGGCCACGAGTTCAGACACAGGCTGGTGTTGAAACTCTCCTTCTTCTGTCCAGGGCGCAGTTCAGAGTCTGAAACACTCCTCTTCAAACTTTCATCCATGGTTGTTGCGCATCTCCACCTTCTTCTGTAGTGTTCACGGCACCTGGCGTCCTGACCGTCGGTCATTACGGTGGTGCTCCCTACCGCCACCTGCTGGTACACACGGGTGTTTCATTACTTAGTCAACACGGGCGCTGCCACAGACGCGCAACAGCGCCAAATCATTTGTAGTGAGTGACTAAATATTTTTTGACCAGTTAAGTGAAACTTGACAATTTCATACCTGTCGATCTACCGCGGCGCGCTGGTGTGTCGAAGCACCGTGGTTGAAACTCGCCGCCGCTAAATGATCTAAAGTTTTTACGGGATTTGGTAAAGCCTGAAAAAGTGTGAGCGCGAGACCTCGTGGCGCAACGGTAGCGCGTCTGACTCCAGATCAGAAGGTTGCGTGTTCAAATCACGTCGGGGTCAAAGCTCTTGTTTTAAGATTCATATTCCCTGTTTATAAAATAAAATTTTAACATTACTTTATTTTTTCTACGTGACAAAGCATAGTTAGCAATGGCAGGCTAATACTAGCTTCATATAACCTTACAGTTCGTTTCAGATTAGTTATAGACATTTTACTTTTCAATATTTTATAATGCTTTTGTTTTATTTTTGCCAAAAAGTACATATTTTGACGATACACTGTTCTTAGGTAATTTTCTGACTTCACTACAGAGTGCAGGCAGTGAAAAGGTGGGCTCGTCCGGGATTTGAACCCGGGACCTCTCGCACCCTAAGCGAGAATCATACCCCTAGACCAACGAGCCAGCGCTGCACACGGAGTCACCACTCACGCTTACAACAACAATCATCTTAATATAGTAATCTTTACAAAAGTAAACAATTTGCTACCTCTCAAACCACCACGACCATCAAAAGATGAGACATGAGTCTTCTGTATCAGCACAGGGGGATCTGATGATATTAATATCAGTGCGTCTTCTACAAACTAGCTTTATACCATGACTGAAATGTTAAGGGGTATCAAATGTAAAACCATTATTTGTTAATCTTTCGTCTTTTATAGACGATATTTTTGTAACATTAAGCTCAATTTCAGTATATGCACAGACAAAAACATATTACTATTGAGATTTTTACAAATACAAAAAGTGTCATGCAAATATAAATGTCATGCAAATACTAAATGTAAACATTAAGTGTAAATGTAGAAATATATTTAGGAAACATGTAAACACGCCTCTTATTACGGAACAGATCTCCGTAGAAATGGGTCGCGAGACGCTCAGGTGTGACCGGAAGTGAAGATCCACCTGCACAGGTGACACGTGTCCGCCGACATGTCGCGCAGACGTGTTCGTGGCCGATAGTGTCTGTGCCTGTTCAACCGACAGGACCTGCGTCAGTTGGCACATTTTCGGTAGGTTATCGATGGTCAATACACCATCTAAGCTCTTCAGCAACACGTGTGAGCCACTGATCTGATCTTTCTAATGTCTGTCGGCCAAACCACGTTTAGAAAGTGGCCATTACTGAACTAAAGTGCGTTAACGTGAGTTTAAATCAAGACTCTGTATGTGAACCTACATGAGCTACATTAGGTCGATACAGCAGACGGCCGCTGGGTGGCGCCCTGCTGTAAAGAGACCAGCGCTGCCTGTACACACAGACGCACACGTGGACTAGTTTGGTCTAGGTGGATTTTCGCTTTGCCTTTCAGTGTAACCACCCCTACGCACATATTTACATGTTTCTATATAGGTTTCATATCCTATATTTACACTTAACGTTTACATTAAACATTTGTTACATTTTACACCTGTATTTACATTTAACAGTTACATTATAATTTTGAAACATTTGTTAAACTCTACAGTGAATACTGTTTTTTTTATTCTTTGTGAAACTATTATTACTACTACTACTACAAAACAAATAAACAGTTGAACCTTGTGGTCTAATCTAGGGGGCCTGCGTTTTTAATCACCTACAGCATGAAATTCTGAGCATGTGCAAAACACAGAATGAGATTATATGGAGTGAAGTAGACACGTTAGACTTGTTTAATTCACATTTATTTCATTCATGTGAATCAGATAATAATCACCTTCTCAACACATATAAGCCAAGACTTAGTCTGGAAGAGTAACAAATACTTCAGGGTTTTCTATTTCAGTAATTAATTTGAAACTAATTAATTGAAGAATACAGTTGAAACATGGTTGAACACACACACAAACATACTAGTTAAGAGAAAGCAGGGATGAAAACAGTAATAACGTCAAACTTGCTAGTAGTTGCACTAATCTTACCTGTAGCCTATTCCTGGATCACAAGTGTAACATCACTATCATTTTACAATAATGGTGACTAAGCCCACTGTCCAACATAAATGTAACCATAACAAAACAGAAAAATCAATGTTTTTAGATTATTTTAGGATACATCATGTGTATACACACAACTAACTCCATATTCATGTAGTTCTGGTTATAACCGTGTTAGTCAAACAATATCTTGTCTGCTATAACTTTATACAACAGCTTGGAAGATGGTGGTTGTGTGCGTCATGCTTTAATGTGTCTGCTTTAGAATAGTGTTCCAGTATTAGTGCGTTCTTCCATATTGGAGCAGACTTGTGGTACATGTAAACTCATTTAATCTGATCATGACATTTATAGAGCCAAAGGGTTAAAGGTATGCAAAAGGAGTTAGAGTATCAGAAACGCTACAGTCTCTAGCTCAATCATTCTTCTTTCCTCTAAATCCTAGTGACCACATCATAATACAAATAAAACCATCAGGACCCGACTGACTTAAGAATACTTCACATGGGCACAGGAAAAACGTTAATTACGGTATAATTGAAGTTTTGTCAACTCAGATCCAAAACATTTGGTAGGCTTGAGCGTGAGCTGCACAGACCAACCAGTACAGCGTAGACTTAACACTCAGTATTAATGTCTCGTCTGACATCAGGACCTGGGATCTAATAATGCCAAAAGCATTTGTGGTAAATGTGTGAATCATCCTGTGTGTCACCACCAGCGTTCCCCCAACCTCCCCCCCACCAAACCCTGGGGGCACATCAGGACTCTGTCACAGGAGAGACAGGAGAGAGACAGGCGAGAGAGAGCGACAGACAGAGGGGAGAGCGGTCTTCTCTCTCTAGGAGGCGATGAATTTTCGGAGTGTGATGACCACGAGGGCGAGCAGGACAGAAGCCCCGAGGAAGACTGCGATGACGATGGCCGTGATGGCGCCTGGCCCCAGAACACCTGTAGGGGGCGCACACAGCACAGATGTTCACTCACTCTCGCATGTGGGCATCGCATATAAACACTCCCAATGCATCTTGATCAGGGCCTAAAAAAAAGTCTAAACACGATGATAAAATGCCCTACAATGGACCCCATTCCTAGAACATTCTACCCCCACAAACTACTCCAGGAGTGACCCTGAAAATCCCACATTTATCAGATATGTAATTTAGAGACCTTTAGACATTTAAAGCTAGAAGTATTAAAATTTTTATGTTGTAAATCTACCATTTTATTGTGAAGAGAATAATAAACGACAAAAGGTGAATTAATGTCAAATAAAAAAACAACAGAACTGAGTTTGAACCCTAGTCGAGTCCTGCTTGGTGATAGACTCACCGATCTCGTCCACAGGCCGGGACTCTGTGCGGTCCTCATAGTCGATGGTGTAGGTACTTTGTGTCTGCTCGGGAAAGGGCTCTTTGGTCGTGAGGTCAAAGCCTCCTGCTCCAGACGGATCATGGTTGTCACTCTGCAGTGTCGGAGAAGACCCGGCCACGGTTTCTGAAACATTCAACATCCCGCACATGGAGTTTGCGTTGGGGCTTATTTCTTTAACAAAACTCAACAACGAGTCTATACAACTGCTGTACATTGGTTCTAAATGTAAGCTGCTAAAACAGCGGTACATTTTTATCAAAAGGCATTGCAGACAAAGATGTTGCAGCCAGGCACCAGTAAATGAAGGAAGGAAGGACATCGTAAACACTTCTACAGCCGCTGTCTTCACCACGCAGCTCTCTGACTCCACACTGTTTGGGCTGTGTGTTCATCGTTTAGGACTGACCCCACCATTAGGACAGCTAGGTGTGACGGTCAGGCAAGTTTTAGCAAAAATCAACACCACCAATAAACAGCCACAAACTAAATAATCCTGATTTTAAAATTAGTCCAGGCTGGAAACTTTGGACAAAATAGCGACGTTTCCAGTGGGCAGCCCAACAGGGTGTTTACGGTCAAGTCTTGTTTGCCTGGACATTTAGAAACGTGGGCTGGGAGGTTCTCGGTGGTGGTACGACTTAGTCTTACATGACCTCTGGTGATGCAGACAGACTCGGCGACCGGACGCATAAACGTGTGTGTGTGTGTGTGTGTGAGAGATCAACCTCACTGCTCATGGTTCTCACTCATTTGTGCCACAGGCCACTGTGTGGGCCCGCCACGCGACTTTTCACACCTACGTGGTAGCCATGGAAACGTGACCCCCCCCGTTTCCCGTCATGGGCCGTGTGACCAGTTCCCACAGTCCCAAAGTCCACCGTGAGGAGAGGGTCCACCTCACACTGACCAACGACTACTGAAGGGCACAGCCAGACCAAGGGGTTCTTCTTCTGGACATGCAGTTCTAGGGTTCTCCACAGGACTAAACACGTTAACACGGGCCATGGTTGGCCTTAATTTCACTGACCCATTTGTTGCAAATTTCAGCACAGAAACAAAACCACCCACAGGCCCAACAAATCGCAAAAACAGGCGTTTCCTGTTGAACACATATTTACAACGACCACCTCCACCACGGTCATACACCCTTAGCTCTAGAACTAGCCGTAATATTAAAAATAAGCGTAATATTACGTGAAACGGGTGTGCAGTGGACACGGGCAGTGTGTGAGTATTTTTGTACGTTTGCTGCTGGTGATGAAGTGGTTTCTGTGTGGCGAGGACTGTATTCGGAGCGTGAACAGGCACGGGGCCAGCACGCCATCAATGATCCCTTCACGCTGAGGTACAAAGGCCGTTTGTAGGAGCAGAGAGGGCAGCCTGGAGACGCACGAGTAACGGTCTCAACACGGCGCGTGCACTGGACGCTACACAAACCTGCTTCTGAAGCTGCTGTGGAAAAGCCCTCTTGGCGCTGGGCTGTGGGGCAGCTTCACGGGACGTGCGTTTGAACGCTATTGGATTACCTCGAGCCTTTTCATCCTTCACAAGTAGGACAGCATGAGATTTGGACCTGGCGTACAGAAACTGTGGCACGGTGACGCAGAACGCTCCTCAATGTGCGCATTCGTGGTGGGCGTTACGATTTGAACGGTGACAGGAGACCTGCCTCGCCCACGACCGGCCACACAACACCGTGCATGTGACTTCAGACACTCTGAAGAAAGAAGCCGTAAACTCCGTAGGCTTAGTTGCAACGTGCATCTCCACTCATGTCACCTTTCTTCAGTTTGGACACTTGCGTGAGACACACTCAAACGGTCGGGACTGAGAGGCCCACGTGAGGAAGACGTTTGAGTGTTGAGGTTGAGTCGTGATGTCTCTGGACATCGTGCGCGTTACATGACTAAGATTGAAGTGGAGCGTGTCAGTGCGAAACATGAGAACAGTCATGAGCATCAGTAAAAACTCCCCTTTAGTGGTTCAGTGATCGAGAGTGTTTTCACATTATATCATTGTATGAAAATCGGTCAAACCAGAAATAAACTCACGGTTTGTTCATCAAGTCATAATGTTAGGGGAGCATCAACCTCAACTTAAGACACTTTCAATTAACAGTAAAATGTGAGCACATACATCATCCAGTTGAAAGTTGAATCGTTCCTGTGCCTAAAAAAAAAGAACCTTTGATCCCATTAGCTGCATTTACTCTCACAGTGTTTAATATAGTATATAGTACTGTAGTAAAGTACATAGTAATATAGTACAGTATATAGTAATATAATGTATAGTAATATAGTAAAGTATATAGTAATATAGTACAGTATATAGTAATATAATGTATAGTAATATAGTAAAGTATATAGTAATATAGTGTATAGTATATAGTAAAGTATGTAGTAATATAGTATATATTAATAGTAAAGTATAGAGCAATATAGTATATAGTATAGTACATAGTAATATGGTAAAGTATATAGTAATAGTGTATAGCAATATAGTAAAGTATATAGTAATATAGTGTATAGTAATAAAGTATATAGTAATATAGTATATAGTAAAGTATATAGTATATATTAATAGTAAAGTATATAGCAATATAGTATAAAGTATATAGTAATATAGTACAGTATGTAGTAATATAGTATATAGTAAAGTATGTAGTAATATAGTATATAGTAATGTAATAGTATATAGTAAACTATATAGTAATATAGTATATAGTAAAGTATGTAGTAATATAGTATATAGTAATGTAATAGTATATAGTAAACTATATCAGTAATATAGTATATAGTAATATAGTAAAGTATGTAGTAATATAGTATATAGTAATAGTAAAGTATATAGTATTACTAGTATATAGTAATACTATATAGAATATATAGTAATTCTATACTAATTTTGTAATTATATATGAATATAGAATATAGTAATTATAAAAAAGCCAGGTTGGGTGGTGAACAGTGAGACTTCAGTCGTTCTCAGGTGCCGTGTTTACGAAGCGGGCGTGTCAGGAACACAGCAGCGCTGGGCTGTAGAACCTGTTGAGGTTCTAACACTGGTCAGGATCCATGAGGAACACACAGAGGATCTAGACTTGTTTGGGTGTGGATTTATGGAGTTCCCCACTTGCTGTTCAGGGCAGACTAGACTTACAAACCACACAGAAAACAGAGCGAGCAGGTATACAGTAAAATGCTTTTAGGAAAGTTTGAATGCACTGTAATCTGTATGGATTAGGACAGTGACCATGAATCTACTGATTTAAGTAAGCAAGCATTTGAATCCTAGACGGTACATCCACTGAAGCGCAGGTGTAAAAGTGAACAGCGATTTAATATAATTTATACAGCCATTTAGATTCGTGCTGTGGAGAGAAGTGGTGTTGTGAACTTGTGGACTGTGCTGTAATGGAGATGTTTCAGTCACAGTGGAATCCATTAACTTGTGGTGGCTGCATGAGAAACTTCATTCAGATACTGTCAGAACTGACAGTTTCTGATTTAAAAAAATGTACCTCTGCCAGTTGGTTGTGGTAGCATATCAGATTAACAGTAAACCAATGCCTCCAGTTTCCATCACATCAAAGACTTGTTTTTTCTTTTAACCCCCCTCCGACCACCATGAAACAAACATGCCACTCAAGTGTCTAGCACATGCACGAGGAATAAGGACTACAAGTTAGAGTGTGATCTAGTCTGCTTTAAGAGCCGTGTCTCAAGGCTGCTTGTGTGCTTTGCCTGAGCGGGCGTGCCTGGGTGCTGTCTGTCTGTCGGTGGGTCGCTCTCTCAGTGTCCCACAATCCCAGCCTTTGTCTCACTCTGTGCTGCACCCACAGAATCAGCACCAGGGTGTGAGAAATGTGTGAGACACTGGTGAGTCACTCAGTGCAACACCTATGTCTGTAAGTGAAATGTCAGGACATAACACTGACCACAGACATTTTTTACCAAAACGATTATGATGACCGGTTATGAATAGGTCTGTATTTAGCTAGGCTTTTGGTTAGTGTACTGGTCATTTTGACCTCTCCTACAAGAGTTTTGTGTGTCCTTTATAAAACCCCTTGACTTCCAAATTGAGTGAGTTTACAGTCACAAAATAAGCGAACCATTAGAAGTGTCAGTGAAACGATGGCTCCCTTCAGGTACCCTCCCCTAATGCTACTGAGGGACCCGTCAGACAGCCGTCCTGCACAGATAGGCAAGCGTTGACCTGAGGCCTCACAGCGATGGCATTTAACCTTGAAATAAAAATAATGTTTCCCAGATTGATTTGATTCCAGCTTCACCAGGGTCTCCTCTCTGTTAGTGTTGGAAGTCTTACCATTAAGAAAAGATTTAGCAAGTATCATCAGGCAATTTATGCAAAAATGACTTGTATGGTGGCTCATAACTATGAACACTGCAAGGAATTTGTGAATATCTACAGTTCAGCTTCTCCTCACAGCCTTGCGGTGAAATCTTTGCATAACCCACCTGAAGCTCCAACAGTGACAAACAATTTAGAGAACGTCACCATGACCCAGTGCAGATGGCCAGGAGAGTCTTCTCTTACCTGTCCGCACGAGACACATCCCAAGCAGAGCGACCAGGAGGGGGATCAGAAGCCTGAGGTCCGTCTTCAGACTCCTGCACAGAGCCATGTCGTCTACGCTGGACAGAAGCTTCTCTCCACTCTCACAAGACCAGGAGCTCCACCGTGGGGGGACAGGCAGGGCGAAGGGGTGGAGGACGAGGAGGAGGAGGAGAGAGAGAGCAGGAGAGGACGAGGAGGGAGGGGTCCGTCGGCAGGACAGGGCAGATATTGTCACAGCACCTCCACTTACGGCCCACCTACTTCTGGACCACTCAGAAGCTGCACAGATCCTACCAGGTGAGAACAGGACCGGCCCCCTCAGCCTTCAGGCCCGGGATCTAGAGCACCACTTCAGACCCTGAGAACCAACGCTACACCATTTGATGTTCTCGCTCCCCTCAAACACACAGCACAGCCAACAATAAGATACAAGAACTTAATTCTAAAAGTGTGAATAACAGGATGATGTGGGATGATTATTTCTAAGGCTTTTACAGTTCCTCTGCTAAAGGCTTAAGTCAGCTCACACAGGACTGGTGTGCAAAGAGACTCAGTTCAGCAGGAACTGCAAACATTTGCAGTGACTTAAAAAAACAAAACAAAAAGGGCCAGACTACATAGTGTGAAAAAGCACAGCTGAGCGTAGAGCACAGTGGAGCGTAGTAGAGCTGTTTCCCCCCTACACTCCAAAAAACGAGACTGAAACAAAGTTTATTTTTCATGTTGAAACCGTGAAAGTGTATGAAGGAAACACCTCGTCAGTTTAAGGACGCCTCCCTGGGTTTCTGCGGCCTGATAGTGGTCCGATCACTACAGGGTGTTCAATTACGTCAACATATGTGAAGAGCTGATTAGCTGTGATCATCTGTCCAGCCTTCACCAACCAGAGAAAAGAATCACTAAGCAAATCTTGAAGATGGAGAGGTTGCTTAGATCAGCACTCATGCAGATTATTCACATTATTCTAGAGACGTTCATGGGGTTCTGTTCTGCAGTAACACTGAAGTAAATACAGGTAGTCAAATGTAGCCGAACACAGAATGTAGTAATCCAGATAACTACAGTCTGAAGACCAAACCGCCAGGAAAAATGGCCTTAAGAGAGAAATCCAGTTTCTAGAAAAGCCTGAACAGAGTCAAACGTCAAGACCGACAGGAAGCCGACGGATATACACACAGAACAGGAAGTGACATTTCATGTACGACACACAACCCACAATCAGAGCACATTTTTTGGCTCAGCTAGGCCAGCACCTGGATGCCGTCAAAACTGCGTCCACGGAGACAGAATGTGCTCGAGAACAGCCCACACAGGACAGTGTCTTTTATTCAGTTTGGGTTGTTTTTTCCCTCATACTGTAATAAAAAAGTATGACTCCATAAGTTTGTCATTGCCATATATTATTATACAGACGCAGAGTTGAAAGTTTATTCTTTAAACAGCCTAATATTTTACAAGAAATGGATTAACTACTTGGAACTTTCAAACTTGTCCTTAAAACAGGACTGCGGTGGTGAGACGTCCTTAGGTCCTATATGGTTACTCTGCCAATACAGGGCAGTGTAAAGAGAGACAGACGGACAGGGAGACAGACAGAGAGAGAGGGAGAGAGAGAGAGGGGAGGAGATGGGGAGGGAGCAGAAATGTTTCAATAAATAAAAAAAACTAAAAAAAAACAAAAAAAAAAAAACAAAAAAACAAGAAAAGTAAATAAGATTTGTTTTTCTGTCAACCAGGTTTACTCCATTAATGCGGGTTTAAAATAATGGGTGAAACGCCTGCCCCTCCCTCACCAACAGGCCCCGCCCCTCCCTCACCCCCAGGTGAGGGAGGTGCTATTTTACGGGTGGAAGGGTCAACAAATTGAAGGATTCTGGGTAATTCCTCCCATACCTTCTCCTCCTGGCTGCAATCAACATACAAGAACTGAATGGGGGGGGTGGTGGTGACATATTTATATATTTTTTTAAAAAACAAATAAAGAAAAGATTAGTCCCCAAAGGCCAGAATGGCAGGAGTAACGGAGGCAGCAGGGGGCGTCGAGGGGTCAGCAGCTCTCAAAAGTCCTCCAGGGTCTCGATCTCACCCATGTTTAACCGCTCCGACGATGCGTTGACTGAAAAACCTGCGGACAGAACAGAGTGCGTAGAATTAAGAGCGCGTAGAACTGCATAGGCATGTCTGGCGGTAAATTACGAAATCTGAACGGTTTGGTGCACACTTCCACCAGGGCGCTACGAAGCTCCAGACCTTCAGCACGGTGGCACGTCAAGACTCCTCCACTCACCTAACAAGCTCGGATCCGCTTTCACCATCTTCTGTTTCTTCTTCTTCTTGCCAGACGTGACCGTCTCGAAGCGTGGTTGCTGCTGCGTGGTGGAGTGGATGGACTGGAACACTGTCTGGTTCACTCCCCACACAGAGTCCTGACACACACACACACACACACACACACACACACACACACACACACACACACACACACACACACACACACACACACACACACACACACACACACACAGGATGATGGGATAACTGCAGACACTGCCCAAGGCTCCCTGCCTAGTGACGCCCTATTCACTACCAGTTCATGTAAGTGGTTCAACACACAGGGCATAAATCTGTGGACCTGGTTTCAAGAGCCTGTGAATCCAGCAGCTGTTACAGTAGTATACATGTGTTCTGGACAGCTGTAGCAGGCCAGAGGGTTGCTGACAGTGAAGTGTGATGCATTTCAGACATTTTTACACCACCCTTCACCATATCATTATTATATGACCCGCCCACAGGCCGGTCCTAGCTGCCCTGACCCCGCCCGCAGGCCGGTCCGAGCGGTCCCGACCCCGCCCACAGTAGATTCCCGACCCTGCAAGCTGACCTGCTGGTGTTTTTGTGGTTGGCTTGGAGGAGGTTTTTGCTGGTTGGCATTCTGTTTCGTGCGGCGGTCCAGGAACTGGCGTGCAAAGTCCTTGGCCTGCGGTGTGTCTCCCAGATATGCTCGCACGTAATCGTGCACCTCGTACGGGGAGTCCACCTCCTTCAGGAACGACGCAAACGTCGGAACTAGGGAGCATGATTGAGATCGTTAGTGTGTGTGTGTGTGTGTGTGTGAAACTTTATGAATGCGTGGGTGTTTGAGCAAACTCCTCACCGTCGAGGTTGTTGGCAGTGTTGAGTGTGTGTAGCGTGTCCTCACACCACTGCATGAAGCCGTCCTGAGTCTTACTGCCCCCCTGGAAGAGCTTCAGAAGTTTCTCCTCCTCCTCCACCTTCTTACTGGACCTGCTGCTGTTACTACAACACACAGTTCTTCACATTTAACACACACACGTACTCAACACTCCTCATCACAGATTATAATGAAGCCGGCCAACATCGTAGCTACTGCTGCTACACACTGGGATTTGTGAGTACGGTTGTTCACAGACGTGGGCCAAGTGGGGGCCAGAAGTGGGCCGGGGGGGGGGGGGGGGGGTGCAGATGTGGGCCGGGGGGGGGTGCAGATGTGGGCCGGGGGGGCAGATGTGGGGCGGGGGGGCAGATGTGGGGCGTGGGGGCCAGAAGTTGGCCGGGGGGCAGACGTGGGGCGTGGGGGGCAGACGTGGCGGGGTACCTGAGGTTGGCGTTGCCCTTGCTCTTCTGCGTGTGGCTCTTGCGTGAGGGTGGAGGTTGAACGGTCTCCTTCATCGCCTCGTCCCAGAAGCCCACATTCGAGTTCTGAGCGTCACCCCAAACGCTGCTGTAGTCTGAACTCCACTGTGAGCTGGTGTTACCCACCGAGCCCCATACTGAAGCACTCAAAGCCTGCACAAAGTGGGGGGGGGGGGGGTGTGGTTTAATTAAAGGCTGGTTGGAAACAATAGAATGTGTGTGAATGTTTAAGGTTGAACTGTTTTAGTAAGGGAAAAGACAACCAGAACCATACGTTGCAGTTGGTTTAGTCTGGACTAACATGAGGTGTTCCGCATTGCAGTTTAAGCTAGGTTTATAATTGACGCATCACGACTGGTGCAAGGGTCTGCGTGCCGAAAATGATGTAATCGCGATGGCTCCGCACGTGGGCGAGGGTCTCGTGCGCTGTCGCTTCGCGAGGTCGTGCTCCTCTCAAATTTTGTAACTTCGTGCGCTTCAGCGCAATGAACAAAGTCATGTTTTCAGGGTTCATACACCTTTATAAGGTGGAATTAAAGCACGTGTACGTCACTTTAAAGGTCCATTTCAATATTTCCCAGCACGTTAAACTTAATTAAGTTAAATATTTATACATATACTTGAAATAATTCACTTTTTTAAAATCACATTATTTATTGGTTGTTTATTTTCAAAACGCCCAATCTTAACGTCTTCACGTTCTCTCATGTATCGTCCTGGAATTACTTTGTCAACGTAATACAAGAGAACTGTTCAGTCAGACAGATATTTGTTGTGAAACGAAGTAGTTATAATTTCAAGCATTTTCAATTCGTCAGGTTAATTCCCCTGTTGAGGCGTGTTCTTTACACTACCACATATCGTTTCCTGTTCTGTGTGCGGCTGGTTTAGTCTGGACTATCACGAGGCGTCTCACTCACAGGCCTGTTCTGCGTGCGGCTGGTTTAGTCTGGACTAACGTGAGGCGTTTCACTCACAGGCCTGTTCTGTGTGCGGCTGGTTTAGTCTGGACTAACGTGAGGCGTCTCACTCACAGGCCTGTTCTGCGTGCGGCTGGTTTAGTCTGGACTAACGTGAGGCGTTTCACTCACAGGCCTGTTCTGTGTGCGGCTGGTTTAGTCTGGACTAACGTGAGGCGTTTCACTCACAGGCTTGTTCTGCGTGCGGTTTTGCTGCGTGACTACAGCCTGCTGCTCCGTCTTCTTCTTCATCTGCTGAGCTTCCTCCTGCTGGATCTCCAGGAGGGACTTGGTGGCGGCCGGCTGCTTGGCCACACTGCCCCACCCCGAGGGCTTCGTCTGGGGCTGCTGGGAGTGCTGCTGCTGTTGGTGCTGCTTCTGGAGCTCCTGCTGTACGCGTCTCTGCTACGGGGGACACGGGGAAGTTCAGGTTTAGTCCACTGTAGTTCACTGAAACACCTACAACATGCTCAAATAAGTATTTTTAGCAAGCAAGATATTCTGTGGGTGTCTGAACCGCTGAAGGCCTTCACACCCTCTATATGTTATTGTTAACATAATATATTTTTTCCCCTATTACACAAATTAATATTACCAAGCTTTCCCAGCTAAACCCCAAACTAATTTTGTTTCAGGTCAAATTACTGGAAGGTGTAAATGCAGATAAAAGCTCTGAAGACATCATCTAGAATCACATTATCTGGAATTTTACCTTAAAATTTGGAACTGCAAATTCAGAAAAATCAGAATCCGCAAACATGCTGAATCTTTTCTTTAGCCAGTTAAGTAAACAAATCTGACCCACCTAAGGAAAGACCTAAACGACCCTTTAATACATCATCACCCATCATGCAAAAGCTACTACAACAGAAGCACATTAAGCTCTATTCTGCTAAACGCATTTGTTTTTAATTATTCCTTCATCTGCGGACGGATGGACTGAGGTGGGCGGGGCCAGAAGGAGGATGGACTGAGGTGGGCGAGGCCAGACTCACCTCTTCCCGCCTTTCTCTCTCTTCCTCCAGTTTCTGGATCTCGCTGAGGGACAGGGGGCTCTGTGATTGGCTGAGGCCTGCCACTGACTGCTGGCCCCACTTGGAGGATGATGGAAGCTGCAGAAGACAAAAAGGATGCCTCTTAGTGTTGTCACAATACTAAGAATTACAACTTCGATACGATACTTTAAAAAGAATCGATACTTAGAGAAACGAGTATTGTACCATTTCAGAATGTTCAGTATTGATACATATCGATTTGTTTGACAACACTAATGCCTCTTAACGTCTGAGAAACACATCAAGATTTAGGATTTGTGCAAACAAAGCTCAAAAGGCCACTGTCTAAAGCAGAGATGATACCACCACCTAGACAGGAGGTCTTCAATAGACAATTTAAGGGTTCGAGCTGATCTAAGATGAATCCCCATACATCCTTCGCACAATATCTTTTGTTGTTATAAATTGATGACTGCTCCATTTGATTGGCAGTTCCCAGGGCCCCTCCCCCTCACCTTCATCTGGGCCAGCTGTTGCTGTTGCTGGAGCTGCTGAAGTCGACGCAGTGCCTCCTGTTGCTGCTGGCGCTGCCTCTGGAGCTCCTGCTGCCTCTGGAGCTCCTGCTGCCTCTGGAGCTCCTGTTGCCTCTGGAGCTCCTGCTGCCTCTGGAGCTCCTGCTGCCTCTGGAGCTCCTGTTGCCTCTGGAGCTCCTGCTCTCTTAGCTTTTGCTCCTCCTGCTGTTGCCGCACCAACGCTGCCTCCTCCTCCTCTAGACGCCTCTCTTCCTCTAGTCTCCTCTGAGCTTCGAGTTCCTCCTGTTTCCGCCGCTCCTCTTCCTGAAAGACACGTTAATATTGTGAGGAGTGTGTGTGTAGGATTTCTCATTTACTCATTACTCATTTCAGCCGTTTGTATTCGCGATCTCATTCTTTCTGTCACTACCCAGAGCTTGTGACCATCGGTGGGAGTCAGAACGTAGATTGACCAGTAAATCGAGATCTTTGCCTTTTGGCTCAGCTCTCTCTTCACGACGTCTGCAATACTGCAGCCGCAGCACAGATATGCCAGTCAATGTCTCGTTCCATCCTTCACTCACTCATGATCAAGAACCCGTGATAATTAAACTCCTCCACTTGAGGCAAGGACTCACTCCCGACCCAGAGAGGACACTCCACTCTTGTCCGACTGAGTACCATGGTCTCAGTTTTAGAGGTGCTGACTCTCAGCCCCGCCGTCTCACACTCGGCTGCAAACTGATCCAGCGAGAGCTTCAGGTCTCGGCCCGATGATGCCAACCGGACCACATCATCCACATAAAGAAGGTGCGGAATCCGGAGGCCAACAAACCCCCTCCACCACTTGGCTACGCCAAGAAATTCTGTCCATAAAAGTTATTTACAGAATCGGTGACAAAGGGCAGCCCTGGCGGAGTCCAACTCCCACCGGGAACCAGTCTGACTTACTCCTGGACATGTGAACCAAGCTCCTGCTCCGTTTGTACAGGGACTGGGTAGCCTGTGGCAGCGGGCCCCGTACCCTATACTCCCAGAGCACCCCCCAGAGGAACACGGTCAAATGCCTTCTCCAAATTCACGAAGCACATGTGGACTGGTTGAGCAAACTCCCATGCACCCTCTAGGACCCTTGGAAGGGTGAAAAGCTGGTCCAGTGTTCCACAACCAGGATGGAACCCACATTGTTCCTCTTGTAACTGAGACTTGACTATCGACCGGACTCTCTCCTCTCTTCACATGAGTGTCCAAGACACACGGTCGCAAGTCCGACGACAAGATTACATAATCGATCACTGAACTGCAACCCAAGGTGTCCTGGTGCCATGTTCACTTATGGCCACCTCGGTGCTCGAATATTGTGTTAGTTATGGACAGACTGTGACGAGCACAGAAGTCCAATAACAGAACACCACTCGGGTTCAGATCAAGAGAGGTTGTTCCTCCCAATCCCGCCCTTCCAGGTCCTACTGTCATTGCCTATGTGAGCATTGAAGTCCCCCAGCAGAACAAAGGGATCCCCAGAAGGGGCAACTTTCAGTATCCCCTCCAAGGACTCCAAGAAGGCCGGGTACTCCGAACTTCCATTTGGTGCATAAGCACAAACAACAGTCAGAGCCCGTTCCCCAGCCCGAAGGCGCAGGGAAGCAACCCTCTTGTCTACCAGGGAAAACCCCAACACACAGGCAGCGAGCCAGGGAGCTATAAGTAAGCTCACTCCAGCCCTCCGCTTTTCACCCTGGGCAGCTCCAGAAAAGAATAAAGTCCAGCCTCTCTCTCTCTCTCGGTTCCAGAACCCAAACTGTGTGTTGGTGAGCCCAATTATATCTAGTTGGTATCTCTCAGCCTAGCACACCAGCTCAGGCTCCTTCCGAACCAAAGAGGTTAAGTTCCTTCGGCCACCGCCCAATCCACAAAGCAAAGAACCCCCATTACTACGTCTCCCACAGGTGGTGGGCCCATGGGAGAGTGAACCCACGTGTCTCCTTTGGGCTGTGCCCGCCCAGGCCCCATGGGTGGCCCCCCCAAGCCTGGCTCCAGGATGAGGCCCCGGTAACCCAGATCCGGACAAGGGTATCTGGGTCCTGTTATTTCAAAATACCATAGGGGATTTTGGATCGCTCTTTGTCTGGCCCATCACCTAGGACCAATAAAAACTAATCTAATAAAGAAATAAGCGAATCACCTGTTTGCGGAGAAACTCTTCACGTTGTCTCTTCTCCTCTTCCTCTCTCCTCTTCTCCTCGAGTCTACGCAGTGCCTCCTCCTGGGCCAAACGCTCCTCTTCTTCCTTCTGTCTCCGTTGGGACTCCTCCTGCTCTCTCCTGAGCGCTTCCTCCTAAAGCGCGCACACATAGACACACACTCGGGTCAACCATGGGGAAGGAGATGAGTGCACTACAACCCCACGTGTCTGAGCCTACAGACGTTTGTAAAGTCCAGCCGCACCCAATAAATGCTCATGTCAGCTAGCTTGTGATCACTATAATGAGAAAGACTGAATCCACTGTGTTGGACTTGGCCACAGAACCCTGATCGAGTCCTCAGACACAGCCAGCTCGTGTAAATCTTTACTCAGACCCAGTTAAACATGTCTGCACCAGGGAATGACAGTTCCAGGTCGAGGGGATGAAGCAGAAAAAAACCCTGAACTAGACTGTTTAATGGACTGGGGAACACGACAGGAAAATGTGCATACCTACGCAAATGCGTGCGAAAGATACCGAGCACTACTGCTTCTGTTGGGCAACGGCCAGCAGACAGTACTGGTGCTCTGAAGAAGGTGGAGATCACAATCACACTGATCCACAACTAGATCTGGGTGATCAGACACTCAACAGCCATCCAGATTTCTCTGTTTCTCTCCTCCCGCTTCCTGCCAAATGCTGACACTTTTCACATCCTTCAGTAAAGTGTCACAACTCTGCACTGTCTGCAAATATGCAACTTTGGGGATTCCCCCCCCCCCCCCCAATTTGGTTTAATCTGTTTAGCATTTTATTCTACAGGTCAGGAAGTGTCTGCGGTTAGTAATCTGGGGCCAGTTCATCACCATAGTGCTTTTACAGCAAAGCTGGCACAAGCCACAAAAATAGTCACAGTGACACATTCCCAAGCAGAACTCTCCACTGAACAAACAAGCCCATGACCCCGCCCATTTCCCCCACCCATGACCACGCCCATTTCAACACCACTCCATCTCTTTCCACCGTGTCATCTGCGTGGAGCATGCGCTGCTTATGTTGCGCGGTGCTACAGTGATGGCGGTGAACCATTCAGAGGCGTGTCTGCGTGAAGCCCCTCCCCGCCGCTCTGACCTGTTTCCGGCGGGCCAGCTCCTCTTCCTCCAAACGTTTGCGCTCCTCCTCCTCCCTCTGCGCCCGAAGCTCCGCCTGCCTGCGCTCCAACTCCAGCTTAGGGGACAAAACGGTATTTCATGCAAATGAGAGCATAGTTAACCAATCAGGGCACTGCCCAACGCAACAGTCAACATTAGAATGCCGGTGTTTCTTGGTGAGGGTTGGGGCAGCCTGCTTTGGGCTTCAGGGCTGTATTATTTAAAAGCAGTTTTCTCAACACAGAGAGTAGTCCAGTGATACAACTGCAGTGTGTACGGTGAATCATTGCTGAGATGTTGGTTTAAAATCTTGGACTGAAAGAGCCCCGTGTTCCAGATTGAGGTAAGACAAATTTGTGCGCCCAAGACATGACTTACTAAAAAATACTATGAGAAATCTACTGCCCAGCTCACTAATTCAAACAAAATGCACATGATCGGTCAGCCTGACCTGCTGTATTTGTCAAAGCAGGAAACCAGAGCTCACCTTGTCAGTCTTGGCCGTGTCCAGCTGGATCTGGTCCATGGAGGCCCTGGCGTCCAAGGGCAGGTCCCACACACTGACACCGTCCCACGCTGCAGAGGACAAGAGGGACTGTTGGAGCGAAGGTACTACAACGTAGTGAACCGACCCCTCCCCACACACACACACACACATTCACACACACACACACACATTCACACACACACACACACACACATTCACACACACACACACACACACACACTCACACACATTCACACACACACACACACACACGCACGCACGCACGCACGCCCAGACTTCAACAACCAACACTGCGGCCCACACTGCACTGCTTTGGGTCTATTTCTAAAGCTAGTCAGCCGTTGCTAAAACCACACGGCCACCGGTTCTAGGAACGTCCTGCAAGGTTCCTCCCCTGTGGTTTCATTTCATTCACACAACAATCCGCGATAAGAACTCTATCTGAAAAAGTCTCTCCTTCAGGTGTGAAGAGAGAAAGCTGTGTGGTTAACAGCTTAGCTTATGCTGCACGGACTGAACGTAGGGCGGCTACAGCGGGACACAGACCGGCTACAGGGCGACACAGACCGGCTACAGGGCGACACAGACCGGCTACAGGGCGACACAGACCGGCTACAGGGCGACACAGACCGGCTACAGGGCGACACAGACCGGCTACAGGGCGACACAGACCGGCTACAGGGCGACACAGACCGGCTACAGGGCGACACAGACCGGCTACAGGGCGACACAGACCGGCTACAGGGCGACACAGACCGGCTACAGGGCGACACAGACCGGCTACAGGGCGACACAGACCGGCTACAGGGCGACACAGACCGGCTACAGGGCGACACAGACCGGCTACAGGGCGACACAGACCGGCTACAGGGCGACACAGACCGGCTACAGGGCGACACAGACCGGCTACAGCGGGACACAGACCGGCTACAGCGGGACACAGACCGGCTACAGCGGGACACAGACCGGCTACAGCGGGACACAGACCGGCTACAGCGGGACACAGACCGGCTACAGCGGGACACGGACCGGCTACAGCGGGACACGGACCGGCTACAGCGGGACACGGACCGGCTACAGCGGGACACGGACCGGCTACAGCGGGACACAGGGGGACAGGCTGCCACAGTACCAGCACATCTGTCTTTGATACCTCTGAAGTTGTCAACTTCACCGACTGTATGGTAGCAGAAAAAACACCAGACATTCAGCTACTCTGCTGATGGAACAGATTAAACCCTTGCAGGAAATGACGAAGATTGTGCCAAGTCACCACGACAGCATGAGAAGCCTGAGAAAGCTTCAGCAGGTGTACACAGATTACAGACGCAGAACATTTAACCAACTGTAAACACCAGCCAGCTTCTCTACTGTAGCACAGTCCCTACGGGTGGGAAGTGTCTTCTGTTCTGTGTTTTAGAAACAGCTGCTACAACACCACACTTCACCACACCAGCATCTGTGCAGACAACCTGATGCAACAACATTGTTGCTAATTAACAATGTTTACTTCGTGTGACAGATTTGACTTATCAAATAATTCATTATTGATGAATGAATAATCAGATTTGTTTTTTTTTTTTAACAAATGTTTCCGTCACAGCTGTTAAACATAGCCGGTCTTTGGTCCTCACGCTTAAACGAACGTGTCAGACGGAGGGTGGTGTCTGATTCTCGTTCTCTGATGGAGGCCATGATCTAGGTCTGCTCTGTAGCGCGCGTGAGTTTAGAAACGTTTCAAAAACGCAGACGTACTCTCAGGAGCTGCGGGCTGTATGGTGTTGGTACAGGAGGCTTGGCTAGGCGGGTTCTGCATGTCCCAAACTGAACCCGAATCTGGAACAGAAACTGGATGCGTCACCGGTGGCAACAAGCTCTGTTGCTGCTCTGGAGTTCTAGATGCAAAGAACATAAAAGTGGGTTGTTAGAACAAGCAGGTGTGAACCAGGAAAACACACAACACTATCAGCACACACAATCTCACAAGACACCCAACTTTAGACATTTTTAACCCGAGACTGACTACCTACATAACTCATCTCCACACACACACATATACACACACACACACACACACACACGTTAGACTGTCAGAAGCCACCCAGAGATTAAAGAGTTTTTAAACCCCGACACTGGGGCAATAGGACAGGGGCAGGTACAGCAGGGAAACCCTGACACTGGCTACGTTTGTTATGGATGCCGTGACCAGGAATGAGTAAGCAGGACACTTGCAGTGCACAGGATGCATAGAGGGCGTGGCTTAAGGGCCGAGAGGGCGTGCCGTAAGGGCACCTGGCACACCTGAGCTTGAGGGCCTGGTGCAGGAGCAGGTTGAGCTGCTGGGTGTGGGGCGGGGCCGGAGTCAGCACCGCCTTCTGCTGCGCCAAGGCCTGGGCATACTGCTGGTGCCTGTGGGCACACGCACGCGGGCACACGCGGGCACACGCACAAATCCAAAAGAGGTAAGCATGAAATCATTCCCTAAAATGAGTGCGAGTCAGTCATTATTATTTATTTATTTGAAGCTTAACGTAAACAGTATTTGGGGTTTCTTCTGTAAAACAAGCTGCTTAAACACATCAGAAACACCACGTCTTATTAACTACAAGAGCTCAGTTTAGGTTCTCTAGACAGGCAGGGCTACACGATTCTGAAAGTGTACTATAACTCCAGGGTGTGTGTGTGTGTGTGTGTGTGAGAGAGAGAGAGAGAGAGAGAGAGAGAAGGGGAGAGAGACAGGTCGTACCTGAGAATGTACTGATACTGCAGCTGTTGAAGTTGATACATACTCAGAGCGTTGAGCTCCTGCTGTCTCAGTCTCTCCTGGTCTGCATCTCCCTAGAGTTCACACAAACTTCATCAGAGGAGAAACTTTTGTGCTGACTACAAAAACAAGCAAACAAACAAACGAGAAAACTATTTAGGAGAGCAGCTCCAAAAATCCCAACTTGTACCAAGCACTGAAACGCTGCGTCAACGTTGAGGAGCGAGTGGTGCTCAATCAAACCTCGTCAACTGCATGTGAAGACGTGTGGACAGAGAACCAAACTACAGTCCCTCAACATCACAGAAGCAGCTAGTCGGCCTCAGGAGCTCAGAGCGCTGCTTCACCACGCAATGTTCTTGCATCAGATAGTCAGAAACCTCCACCCACGGGTGCATCCGCTGTAGGGCACATGCGTTTAGGTCTGGTGCACCTACGGCATTCACACATGACCTGATCTATACCACCACGAGCCCTGTGTGTGTGAGGTGTCACACGTGACCTGATCTATACCACCACGAGCCCTGTGTGTGAGAGGTGTCACACGTGAGCTGATCTATACCACCACGAGCCCTGTGTGTGAGAGGTGTCACACGTGACCTGATCTATACCACCACGAGCCCTGTGTGTGAGAGGTGTCACACGTGACCTGATCTATACCACCACGAGCCCTGTGTGTGAGAGGTGTCACACGTGAGCTGATCTATACCTCCACGAGCCCTGTGTGTGAGAGGTGTCACACGTGAGCTGATCTATACCTCCACTAGTCTCGTGAGTGAAGAAGTTGCTGCTACTAACTCGGGAGTGCAGAGCTTTTGTGGCCTCAAGCACAGAGAATTCGTTTTCCATCATTTGGCAAACACTGCTGAGTGACTTGCACACAACATCTACATCAGCACAAACCGTGAGATCCCTGGGAACCCACGACCTTTGTGCAGCAGACGCCCTGATCCCACGACCTTTGTGACCCCATGACCCTGCTCCTCCTGCCCAACCAGATGAGTGACGGGTAGACCAGTGAGTACACACACTGTTCCCGATTCACAATTCTGCACACCAGCGGCCACATGCACTGACTACGGTGCTGTTGGAGAATTTCAGGACAGGGTTAGAAATGCAAGCCTTCGGAGGGAAAAGCAGCATCTTAAGCTGGTTACAGAGAGGACAGATGATCCACTGTAGATCTAGGAGCTGCTTCATGTGCAGTGTGGGCTGTAGTTGGAGAGATTTCTCTAAAGGTCACTCGTTTTTCTGCTTGTTTGAAGAACATGCAGCGTGTGTTTCCTTTTAAGTCAGTGGAAGAAAATTTGGGTTCTGCTTTATCTTCACACAAACTGAGTCACGTGTGTAACTGCACCCACAGATGCACTGAACTTACATTTTTGATCTATCCCGGTAGAAAGAGACAAAGAAGAAACCCCCCCACCCCTGCAGAAGTGTGCAGACACCACAGCATTACACCACACTGCAGCAAACCTACAGCACGCCACCAATTTAGGAAGCAACAGCCATAAATCTCATCACTACCAGCAGGGGAGGGGGCGTGGGGCCTGGGGCGAAGGGTACTCTTCCCCACATCTTAAAGATCTCCCCCAGGGGGTGGAAACCCTCGTCACAACCCCTCCTGACGAGCAGCGTGATGGGGAAGTAGCCGGCCTGGAACCACTCCGACATCTCCCGGTTACTGAACGGTCCTGTCGCACAAAAGATACACACAAAGTGAACGAACACAAAAAAAAAAAAAAAAAAAAAAAAAAACCTCCACACAGAAGCTTGTCTGGAGTGTGTGTCTGCGCTGAAGGGTCTGTGCTCACCCTGAATCTCTCCCTGAGGGTCCTTGTAGTACCATTTGAGGGCTTCTGCGCTCAGCGGTAGGACGGGAGCGGCGGGACGCTCAGCGGTCTTGGTTGCCAAACGTTCGTCGTCAACGGCGCCGTCCTGCAGGTATGCCACCATCTTCTCCGCCTCCTGCTCCCGGCCGAGCGGACATGGCACAAAAGGCACAAATCAGTCCACGAAGACGACGACGACGATTAAACACGCAGGAAAGAAAAGCTCCCAACGTTAGAAAACAACCACTGTCCTGTCGTTTTACGTCGACCAGCAAAAATGGTCTAAAATTGCAGACTGACGGGACTTTTCTCCTGTGTCAGATGTACACGGTTTTCAACAACACGCTCACAACGACGTAATCCCACATATGTGAGGATAAACCCTCCCTGTTCACCCAGACGATGAACCCTGCGGCACATTAAACTGATATAATCTGTAGTACTAGATGTAGGTCAACAAATCTCCAGTGGCACGTTCAGGTTTTGTATTTGAGCCAAGATATAACTTCACAGGAGTGGACTGTAGTTACGTCAAAAACTACAATTCCCAGGAGTAGGGCTGCCATGATTAGTCGACTAGTCACGATTATGTCGACTATTAAAATAGTCGACGACTAATTTAATAGTCGATGCGTCGTGTTTTTTTTCTCTCCAAACTGCTGCGACAGTTGACAGGGTAGACAGTTGACGACATCCCAGGACGTTATACAGACTGGTATCGTGGCTACCCGTTTGCACACGTTTCGGAACCCGGCTACAGAAAATGATCCCACACTTGAGTTCCGAAGCCGGGTTCCGAAACGCGTGCAATATCTGCAAGGCAGAACTTTCTTTCCACGGCAGCACAACCGCGATGTACGAGCACCTGAAGCATGTTGTGGTTGATTGTGACAATGATGAAGAGGGACCGTCATCTCTGTCATCTAAATCGCTAATTAGCTGCTAAAGTTAGAGTAAACAGAGCGTTAACTTAGTACTTACTTACTTATCGTGGTAGCTGTAAAAGTTAACATTAGTGATGGCGATTTGTTTCATTAGCCTTAGCATGCACTTGTGTGTTTTCTGTAACATCAGTGAGACCAAAACTTTATTTTTGTGAATAATTCCTGTTTCAGGTCCCTACCTCAGGATTGCCAATTCTCATGCATTGAGTGTGAGACACACGCATTTGACCATCTTCACACGCTCACGCCACACATCCGTTTTCTCACGCTGAAAAAAATCTAGTTTATTTCTCTCTGATCCACATCTATGATTCAATGAGTTACTAGTTCGCCAACCACTGGCGATCGATCGCAATAATACTTAATTTGTGTCCATTTTACACCCCACCCCCCACCCCTCCAATAATTTACATTCGCCCTGCAACCCTGCTACCTAATTTGATTTAAATGTAGCTAGGTTTGATGCCAGAGACAAATGAAAGGAAGAAAAACCTAAAAAAAAAAAAATGTTTCTTTATTAATGTATTTATTTTTGCGTTAAGCCAGTGCCTTATACTTATTTTAATAATTGTTGCAAAAAGCTGCATATTTCATTAAAGGTTTAATGAACTATGATCTTAATTGTTTTTATTTTTAGTTATAGCTGAAATCTAATAATGGTTATATAATAGCAGTTGCATTCTAGTGTGATAAACTGTATGTTTTATATTCATTTAACGTACAATCCGATTAGTCGACTAATCATAAAAATAAATCGGTGATTATTCGACTACAAAAATAATCATTTGTGGCAGCCCTACCCAGGAGATGGTAAAACAGTCATGAAGTCTGATGGTAGACGTCTCCTGCAGTAATGCTTGAGGAGAGAGGATGGTCTTGTAGTGCCAGTTATTTTAGTGGCCATGTTGATCAACACTCCAGACTACAGTCTTACACTTATCTGATCAACACGTGGTCTGTGCAGACACACACTCACGTGCTGCTGCCACAACTCAACTCCTCCTCCGTCAGAGCCCCAACACACACGTGAAACGCAGCTCCGTTTTCTTCATCTACTTCCTGCATTTGCTCTAGTGGTCAATCTTAATTGGCTATTGACAGGACAGTGAGTCACTGACCAGTGTGCACTACTAAATCACGCGCAGATGCTGGTCAGGGGAAACAAATACGTCTGATATACTCCTACTGCTCTGACATCCAGGAGGTCGAACATCAGGGGCCCACAGTCCGATTTTGGGCTAAATGGAGCCATGCTCAAACGGCAAAATGCATTTTGAATTTATCATCATAACATCAGATAACTCATGGTTACAGCTATCAAAATAAATAACAACTACGGCCAATAAATACTATAATGTTCTACAAAACAGATTAAAACCAAAATAAACCGAACACAAATAGAAACTAAGGGAAACTACACCAACACACTTCCTCTGGAGCTTCCCTCTTGTACACAGGGGGCGATGTCACGCAATGTGGTCTAGACGTTTCAGGATTTGGGAACTGAATATTATCAACAGCAAAAAATGCTACATAGAACTCGACAGAAAAATAAAATCCCAGAAAACAACCATCTCAGCACACACAAGTCCCAACGGCTGGGTATCTGCTCCGCTATACATGGTTTGCTAAAGAGAACTCATCTGAAATATCGGCACTGTAACCCTGTGATAATTAATGAATGATGTATGGTTTAGCAAGCAGGCCACACGAGCACCCCCACCCACCTGCTCAAAGTGCTTGAGACCCTCGTCCTCGTCCGTGTCGGGGGGCGGGGCTGCCTGCTGGCCAACAGGGGGCGTGATGTTCTTGGAGAAGGGGAGAGGGGCGGCCAGGGCAACCGGAGGCACAGCAGAGGGCAGAGCTGTGGGCAACCCCACGGGCACGCGCACGGGGACGCCCACGGGCACGCCCACAGACACGCCCACAGACACGCCCACGGGCACACCCACGGGTTTGTGTTGTAGTGGTGGAGCTACTACTGTTCGTGGTGGTAACGTCACAGGAGGCGTGACAGGCAGTTCTGAAACACAGGAATGAGCATGTTATCTGAGCATGGGGTCACATGACTACTGAACAAACTCACTACATCTGAGCACGGGATCACATGACTACTGAACAAACTCACTACATCTGAGCACGGGGTCACATGACTACTGAACAAACTCACTACATCTGAGCACGGGGTCACATGACTACGGAGGGCAGCAGGCACACAGGACACACTGTTACAACCACAAAATCTGATTGGTTGAAAAGGCCTCTAACCATGACGGATATGACTTCACTACATCATTCCGATTACAACCAGCTGCTAAGTAACCGAGTCTTAACCTGTAAACTGATTTAGATGTTTTATTTATTTTTTTAATCTTTGGTTTACCTTGTATAAATTATTTTGCAAACCTGTGGTAAACACGACACGGTCTAACACTGTGGTGAATGTCATCATGGCAGTGATGTGAACACAGGCAACAACACTTTGTGTTCACCTGTGCGTGCACCCAGAGTGCTAGTGGTGTGCGGTACTGAAATGCAGCCGGCCAACGAGCCGGGGAGCTGAGGTGGCATGTCCCTCATCTCGGGGGCCGAGCCCCTCTCCGCGGGCCGGTCCGGTTCTTCCACTCGCTCCGGTTGGCTGGAGGGGAGAGACGCTGCCAACGTCTGCTCCGGCGTGGGGACGGCCGCCAGCCTCGGCCTGGCAGGGGGGGAGGACTCGTCCGCCTTACACCCCTCTGGACGGACGAGAGCACACGTCTTAGGTCCTGCAAATACGTTCAGTGGTGATATAGTAGTAGTGACATGCACGTGTCCACGTTCCCGCTCCTATTAGCAGAACGGAGGACATTACAACAGAAGCACAACTGAGCGTGCTCGGTCTCGCTACCTTGGGGCTTGGTGGGCGGGGCTTTGCCGTCTGGTTCTTTGGTGTTCTCTGATTCGCTGCCATTTTTCTCCAAGCCCTCCTCACACTCTTCCAGTGGGCGGAACTCCAATTCCACCTCCTCCAGAATTGGCTCCTTTGGAGCTTTCTGATTGGTTTGTTAAAAATAATTAATTGATATGCAAGCAATAGTAACACAAACATTCAGAAGTGTGAACTCATGGATTACACGACAGAGACCATCTTATCAAATGATTACAGGAATAACTGTACATCTGGACGGTAATGTTTGACCAGCGTGGACGGGTGAGCGGACCTTGAGGGACAGGAAGGCTCCGGAGGAGTCAAACGTCCCCGTCTCCTCCTCTGCGTCCTCCAGACACCACTCGGGCAGGCTGTCCCGCTCCTCCTCCACGCTCATGCTGCCCGAGTGGGGCCTGCGGAAGCCCCCACGCTCCTCCTCGCCCCGCGAGTCAAACGGGAACCGGCGCCGCTGCTCCGGATGGTCCCGCCACCCGGCCGACCGAGGCCCGTCTGGACCGGGAGAGAGAGAGAGAGAGACAGAGAGAGAGAGAGAGACAGAGAGAGACAAAGAGAGACAGAGACAGAGAGAGACAAAGAGAGACAGAGACAGAGAGAGACAGAGAGAGACAAAGAGAGAGAGAGAGAGAGACAGAGAGATTTTGATTTGGTTGTATCACTTCAAGAATTCTATTTATTTATTATTATTTTTAAATAATACTTTTTTTTTTCTAATATTGCTTTGGCAACAATTGTTATTTACAATTCATGCCAATAAAGCCATTTGAATTTGACTGGGGGAGAGACAGAGAGAGAGAGAGAGAGAGAGAGCTGAACATGATCATAAATATCAACCAAGATCACCGGTATTTAAATCCTCCATTCTTCAATCATCTTCACACACTCAATAAGTCGGACGCGAGCTTAATAACGTGAGGAGCAGCCCAGCTGGAGGGTGGACGTGTGTGTGTAGGGGTATTGTTGTGGGTGGATGTGTGTGGAGGTGTGTTGATGTGGTTGGAGGGGTGTTGATGGGTGGACGTGTGTGTAGGGGTGTTGTTGTGGGTGGATGTGTGTGGAGGGGTGTTGACGTGGGTGGACGTGTGTGTAGGGCTGTTGATGTGGGTGGATGTGTGTGGAGGTGTGTTGATGTGGTTGGAGGGGTGTTGATGGGTGGACGTGTGTGTAGGGGTGTTGTTGTAGGTGTATGCGTGTGGAGGGGTGTTGACGTGGGTGGACGTGTGTGTAGGGGTGTTGATGCGGTCGGTTGGGGTGTTGAAGCGGCTGGGTGTGGTCGGAGGAGTGCGGGACACACAGCGGGGTCCACACCTGGGCTCGGGGGGCACCATCGTTCACTCTCCCGCCGGGACCCCGCCAGCCGCCAGCCGCCCCCCTCCTCGTCCTCGCCGTTCTGCTCCTCACGCATCACGCGCCAGTTCTCACTCTCACAGCGTGTGAAGTCGTGCTTCCGCGCCAGACCGCCAGGAACAGCCTCCTCGTAGTTCGCCCGTACTGAGAGAAAAGAGGAAAGAGAGAAAGAGAGAAGGATGGAGAAAGAGAGAGAGATCGGTGGTGTAACTACGACTTAGTTAGCCAACATGTACACTGCAGTGTTGGTGCTAAAGCAAGACTTACTGTGATTGAGCTGAAAATGGGCTGGGACTCCATCTAAGAGGGCGAAGGGTTAAACACAATCAGCTCCGACACACAGATCACCTCCACGGTTATAATAGGTAGAGGGAGCAAAAACGCCCACACCAACCTGGATCTTTTCGACTTGGCTTTTCAAATCTTCTATCTCCCCTGGACAGATGTGCAGGACAAAGAAGAACAAAACACACAGATCAGGACGACGTGGTCTTAAAGGTGCAGGGTGAACTGTGTCTGCAGCCTGGTATCTGTCATTATGTGGCATGTGGAGATGCCCTGGGAGAAGTGGATGTCTCTGTGCTGGTCCTGGCCACTGTATTCAGCAACTACAGATCCTTCGATTTGTCCAGCTGCATTAACGAACCAGATAACAGCTGTATCTGCACATGGTACGAAGGGAGGGTGAGTTGTGAGTGTGCTTATCTCTGGAGAGAGTGCCTCTCACACTGAGAAACTTCAGTACGTCTGACAGAAGAGTCTAAGAACTGTAAAATCTTAACATTGTTGACTTATCAGGTTTGACTCAACTCACAACCAGACAGAGAAACAGACTGTACAATAACCATTACAAAATCTTCCACTTCTCATATTCCGCTTCTTTCCTTTGCAAAAGTTCCTCAACTGAAAAGACAATCTGTATGTCATCAACCTCACCCTAGATCAACTCTCACCACGTGGACCTCTGGCATCACTATTTAACTAAACGTAGGAACCTGGTTAGGCATCAGCCCATGTGAATTTGATTGGCCAGACTGGTTTGTGAGATCGGTACTCGTCCGTGTATCCTGTGTGAAGGCGCACCTCTCCTCCCAGCTCTGAGAACGATGCATCTCGCGTCCTCCACGGCCGAACCCTCCCTCAACATCGTCAAAGCTTCTTTGGTAAAACCCGGCCTCGCCCCGGCCCCGACCTGCATCCACCACACACACACACACACACACACGCACACACACACACACACACAGTGAGACAAACACCAGGGTGTGCACACAACGGTTCTTCTACCCACAAAGGAAACACGTACGACCACCTTGACAACAAAACAAAGGAAATGTCATAACACTCAAAAGGTTGTGCAACACATTAGGCTTTTTTTTTACTGACAGTGCACTGAAGCTCGTTAGCAAATATATTTATTTCTTTCTCATCGATTAAGAAGGTGTGAAACTCACCTCGTCCCCGAGAGGTACTTCGACCTCGAGGAGCCCCCGCCACAACCCCGCCCCCTCGACCGGTGAGTCGCAACACAGCCACGCTATTTACAGACATGGAGAAATTTCTCTGTGGCACACACACACACACACACACACACACACACACACAAACACACACACACACACATCAACAATACAGTATACCAAACAGAGGATGAAAGCAAGTTCCTCACTGCTGTGTGACACAGAGGGGGGTTCAGGGGTTGCATGGGGGGTCAGAGGTCACGTGAAGCTTGAAAGCAGTGTTAATTTCGTTGATGAATGATTTGTCAGTTTTCGTCAACAAACCTTTTTTTCATGACGCAAACGAGACGATAACTATATAAAAACTATATAAAAGGATAAAAACTATGCCGAAATTAATGGACATTTTCATCAACGAATAAAAACGAGACGAAAATATTGGCCAGCGACGACATTCAATCAGATCTGATTTAGTTTAGTGAAAGGTAGGGATAAGTTAAGAAGAGATCCAACCGTAACTACGTTAGCGTACAGGGAGAGGCGGGACAAACTGGGTATCCGTCCAATGACATCGCACAGAACCCGGTAAGACCATACCAGCCTGTGAACTGTGGCCACTTGTGAAATTCAACTCAAAGTTAACTCGACAATGTCAGCAGGGAGAAAAATGAGTGACGATATATCGACACATTTCTCCTTTGAGAAAAAGAAGACGGTGTGTAAACCATGTGGGACGATGATGTCGGGAACAATACGACAAAAGAAACGACATCTGCGGTCTATGGCATTGCTGTTTTTACGGCACCCAGTTTTATATCGAATGTAATATGCATTGTTCATAACAAACTCCATATGTTTTCAGGTAGAGCGGGCCTACTGGTCATCAATGTTTTGTTATTGTTATGCTCACTAAGCATAAGTTCAGGTAAATAAACCTGTTTGTTTTTGTGTATATTGCACTTACAAACAATAATATTCTATAACTGGTTAATACAGGTTTTGTGTAAGTGTATATAATGACTATTACACCATTTATATTTTAGCCAACTAAATTATTTTGATAATTAGTTGACTAAATTCTAATGATAACTAGTCGACTAAACTAGACTAAAACTAAAAACAACTCCAATTACTAAATTATGACTAAAACCAAATGTCATTTTAGTCAAAAGACTAAGACTAGAACTAAATTAAAAATTGCTGTCAAAATGAACACTGTTTGAAAGCCCACATGATCACCAGCTTCTGCTACAACTACTTCACAATCAGAAGGCTGAAGGTCAGGTGATTAGAGGACCCAGGTGGTGCTCCCGGGTACCTGCGTGTGGTGAGCTCACCTGTTCTTCCTCTGTAAACGCTACCAGGGCCAGAGGCGGGAGGGGCTCCTCTTGTAAAATAGGCAGGAACTCCTTGTCATGTAGGTCTACCGGAATCTGGAGGAGTAGCAACAGACCAAAACGTCAGGACTGATAACAGCTGTATCTGCACCCCACAGAAGACCCCAGAGACACACGCACATCTGGACACGTCTTCCACCACACCGACAACTGACGATCTATTTTACCGTTTTTATTATAACACACTGACAACCATCACAAAGTTTTACAGCAGTGTTCTTACCTTATTATCCTTTACATAAAGTGCTAGCATCTCCTCTCTCCCATATCGATAGTCTGCGAGTTTATACTTTGGCAATGCAGGTGAGAGCGGAGGAGAGACCACGCTGCTGCCCCCCCCTCCCCCAGACAGAGCACGGAGCCTGGGAGGAGATATGGAGATGAGGGGGAGGAGATATGGAGATGAGGGGGAGGAGATATGGAGATGAGGGGGAGGAGATATGGAGATGAGGGGGAGGAGATATGGAGATGAGGGGAGGAGATATGGAGATGAGGGGGAGGGGAAAAGGAAGATGGCAGGGAGATGAATTGGAAACAAGGATCAATAAAAGCACATTTCTCTCTACAATAGGAATCCAATGATGAGCTTGTCTAGACACACACGTGTGCTAGGCTGACAACAGCCACTACAACAACACTTACCATTCTGGTCCAAAGTTAAGCGTCTGGGTTTCTGCCATTTTCCCTAGAAAGTCTAAAGAGAAGGACAATGCTTCAGTACCAACATCAGATGCAGTGTCTCCTGCATGTGGAGATCATTCTACGTGCTTTAAACTATCACAGGTACTCCCAGGCTACCATAGTGTTAACAAACGGAGCGACTACAACCAACTTTTCCATTTACATTTGGCACAACAGTTTATAAACATGATGTAATAGGCAACAGTATTTCTGCATAAAATGTGACACGAAATATAGAACAATACTGCTGGTAGCTAATAATAACCACAGCAAAGTATTGAGTAGAGTTCACAGCAAACTTCACCACACTGTACCCACCATTGTGATTCTAATGGAGAGTAAATATCACCCTGCATTTACCTGAAGTTCATTACAGCCTGTTTTGTCCTTGCCTACCATTCAGGGCCATTTATACACTGCTAGCCTACTTTAACCAACCTTACGATGTAGGCTATGTAAGACTCCCTCATGAGGGCAGTCTCCTTCATGCCCAGTGACCTAACCTATACATTAAAATGAATCATCTCAAACAGGTCTACACCTTTAAGTCTTTTAGAAATCTTTTGAAGTTTGTTTGAGGTTTTTTTTTTGTGGAGCACATACCTAATTCAGTGTCATCTAAACTGCGATCGCAATGCAGTCCTTATCCTACTTAGCCTGTGCTGCTACAACAGCCAAAGCTATTTTAAGGACGCTCCCAATTTAGGAAGGGTGTTCTCAGACATCCTTACTGAACGCAGGCTGCTACGTTTGCTTGCGAACCCAAACTAACATGCTAGTAATGAGATGTTCGTTATGCCAGTTTCAATGTGCATTCACATCACTGGTTAAGAGCGTGCAACAGGGGACCGTCGAGATTTGTTGACTTCACCCGACAAACACGGAACTAGGGAATCAAAGATTGCTCTAATGAAACATTAATAACAACGTCTAAATTTTATGCATCCTGTTAGTAAAACAAATCTGTGATTCCCTTAAAAGAGCATCCTGTGGTTATTTACGTTTTTATTATAAGTCACATTAGGCCCGGGGTTGCTTGACACTCACTGGATTTTAAACCATGTGCTTGTCTTCTGTTCTGTTTATTAGTTATAAACTCCCCCAATACACATTATTGTATGAATATAAGAAAACTTTAGACGAAGTTGGATCAATGAGGCTCGTGTACAAGTTCAGTAGCTGGATGAAACCCCTGCTCTTACTCTCACAGCCTAGAAGTCCCACATTCACAGCTGAGCCCCCCTTAGCTCGGCTAACGAACAGCTAGTTAGCAAAATAAACAACATACCAGTAGATTTCAATGTCAAAAACACATAGATGCGGCGAGCAACCCATCCTACATACACCTATAACACATTAGACAGCCGGCTGCTCGTGTAGCCATCGCTAGTGACATCTGGGGTTGGGAAAAAAATCACTTTTGATCCAGTGTGTCTCCAGGGGGGCCTGGTGCCTGCTGGCCCTGCTGGTGTGGGGGGTTCACACCAGTCACACTGATCGTCCCACGTCAGCAAAGTGCGTAAACTGGTTAATAACGCCATAATTCGCGTGGTTTTCAACACTGAGAGGGCAGTGACCCGTTGGCACCTCACTGGGCACGTTAGTTTAACTTACCTCCTGACATAGCATAGCCTAGCCTAGCCTAGCATAGCATAGCATAGCATAGCATAGCATAGCACTCCCACCAGGCACAGCTAGGCCGGCTAGCTAAACGGCCTTGCCAGTTTCTTCACTAACTTTAGTCTAACTATCACACTCGGTATATATTCGGAACAAAACTCGCGACATTTCTCATGTAGTGGAGGGTTTGCCGACACGAATGAGCCCCCAACCCGCCTAGTGCGGCCTGGTTCGGGGGCTTATGGCCACACCAGTGCTAACGTTAGCATCCCGACTCCACCACCGCCTCTTCCCCGTCCTCGAGGTAACCCTATGCGGCAGGCGAGCGAAATCGAGACCGCGGCGGACAAGGCCAGGCAAAACCATGCGGGGTAACACCTTGACGAAGCGATTTCAACCCTTTGAGTTGTGGGGGGGGAGGTCTATGTCACTGAGAATTAACGTATCACTAGTCGCACTTTATTTTACCGCGTAACTATTTACAGCAACTCCGCTGTCTTACCTCTGCTTTAAACTGACAGCGCTGAGTTTGTGTGCGAGTTGTCTCTCTTTTCGTTATCCACAAGATGGCTGAACAAGTGTCACATGACCACGCATGTACCAAAAAAATGCCCGGATGCTTCTGAATACGTCGACCACATTTTTTTCATTCTGAGGATATTTTTAAATATCGCTCACACACACACACACACACACACACACACACACACACACACACACACACACACACATTGTTCTTTCTTTCTAAACTGATTCTCCTCACACAGGTTTTGCAGGTGATGTCATTACTAATATTCTGTTTTGATGATATGATATTGCATATTTGTGAGGCCAGTCGACTTCTTTAGAAAATCAAAATGGCATTTGTTCAGCTCCTCTGACATTGTACCTCATTAACTGGATGAAAGTGAAAGGAAACGGTGTGTCTGCCTTACTCTGGCCCCCCAACGCTATAAATGCAGAACTCACGTGATCACATTGTTCAGCAGAGTGTATTCCACACAGTGAAGTTGTAGCTCACTGAATCCACAGGACATCACATTCAATATGAGTTTATTGTGATTTAGTGTTGAATTGGGCCATGTAACATAGACCTAAAATGGCAGTGGTAGGCCACAGTAGTGGATTGTAATGCTGATGGTGAATAGCTACGACCCTAGAAGCGTGACTACATGTAAGGGGTCCAGCAACCCCCAGATTAAAACTGCTTGAAAGTATCTCGAATCAAATAAAAAACCCAATCATTGCTCATCACATATTTACAGGCTATTATATCCTAATTGTTCCTAATGCAATTTAATTACTCCACTCCTTCTTTAAGTTGCTTAATCAAAAGTAATGAACTATCAACTACTGTCATAGGAATGTTTAAACTGAAAACTGACTGAGAATTCTGGTAAACTGGACTATAGTCTTCCTTTCATGTCGAGAGAGGTGATGAAGTCATTGAAAATTGTGCAGACGAGGATGACATTGGCAAGCTTCTGTTAAAGGATGTGACTACATGTAAGGGTTCCAGCACCCCCCAGATTAAAACTGCTTGAAAGTATCTCAAAACAAACCAAAAACCCAATCATTGTTCATCACATATTTACAGGCTATTATATCCTAATTGTTCCTAATGCAATTTAATTACTCCACTCCTTCTTTAAGTTGCTTAATCAAAAGTAATGAACTATCAACTACTGTCCTGAAAACTGAAAACTGACTGAGAAATCTGATAAACTGGACTATAGTCTTGCTTTCATGTCGAGAGAGGTGATGAAGTCACTGAATGTTGTGCAGACGGGGATGACATTGGCAAGCTTCTGTTAAAGGATGTGGTTTATAGAAGCAGGTTTTTTATCTGACGCCACAGTCTGTGTTGAACAGAGCGAGAGACATTCACATCCCCGCACAATCGTTTTGGTAAGTGGCCATGATCCAGAAAATATATATATATATATATATTTTTTAAGTATGCTAAATGTATGTACAAGTATTATTTGTATTGTTACAAACCAACGGGTTAACCCTTCAGATCACAGAGGGAGGCTTAGCTGCTTACAATGCAAACACAAAGCAAATGTAATTCAGTATTTTTGCAAAAAGGTTTTTACAAAACATTGTGAATAAGTGGAAATATTTTCAGGACTGCATTCAAACATTTCCAAGTGCCTGACACGCGGCAGTCGACCATTCAAAGCATCATTTCTTCTACGCGCAAAACATGTAAACAACAGTGTAGAGGTGGAGGGGGACAGAAGGCTGGAATTGTCTGAGCTTGAAGTCTCTTTTAAAATAAGCTATGGTAAAACCTCAAAAGAAAAAGCTTCTTTTTAAGACAAAAATTCTACAGTAGACCCTATTACTTCTATTACACTATTACCCTATTAATCAGATGAATAATTACAATAAACAGTCAGTAGTTTTATGATCCATAAGATACCAATCACACAATATATCTGAGAAATGAAACTTGTGTATGAGAAGAGGAAGACAGTTGTTATGAAGCAAGTCTCTGAGGTATTAATCAGCTAACAGATATGTGGGGGGAAAGTTTCTGAGCAACTTATTATAAGAAGGGTTTTATTTTGGCCAGGCAAGCTCACAGTCAGCTATATTTTAATAGCAGCAAATATGGGGATGTTTGATCAGGTCGCATGCGACGCATCTTGCAGGCTGTGTGTGATTTAAATCTGAGAAAGCACATTGAGCTCACGGCAGTGGTACTTTCTGTGGTATCAACCCTTGATTTAACCCCCCTGACACTGGCGTGGGTGTGTCGACAGGAAGAAGGCACACATAGCCTCATTCTCACATCACTGCCTGCATTCTTGTCCCCTCTATTCTCAACTTGGTGTGCAGAAAATCATTATTATTACATTAAAGCATTACAGTAAAACACAGTACAGTAATGATAAATACATTTTACAGATGTAAATACTTAAGGGTGTAAAAAATGTGTAAATAGTTAATAGTTGATATATATGCAGAAACAAATAACTCAAATCAGTAAACGTACAACACAGACAAGTAAGAAACATATCCCCTGTAATAACCAGCTGTAATCCACTACACTTCAAAGTAGAAAGATTACAGAAAGATGTTGTATCTTGTTAAGGTGTGCCTGGTAAAGTCATGGCAGACTGCTGAAACGGATGACCTGCACTCCTGCCTGTGTTTACAGAGTGCTGTGTGTGTTCGTTTATCTCCACTGTCCTAGCGTGAACTCAACAGCAGAGGTGAGAAACCTGAGAAATATTGAATGACTTGGCTGTGAATTCTGTACATTACAAGAAAACTTGAAAAACAGACTTAAATATTTTATCTGTGTATATCATAACACACATGAACTAGGCTATGGTAGGGAGGATGAGAACAGATGTAATTTGTTAAGGGAAGATGAAAATATCTATTTTATTTAAATGGCTTTGTTTTTTAAAACCCGGTAATTATAAACCCCGTGTTTTAAAATAACACATTACTCATAACAGGACAATGTAGCAGTAAGTTTATAAAGGTATGCGTACATTCACATATTTTACTTTTTTAAGAAGTAATGTTTAAATAATGTTATTATATAAATGAATGTTTAGTAGTGTAGGAATGATTCCAGGTTTTTTTGTGTAGTTTTTTTTTGTTGCTAAATTCATTGCTCATCATTGCACAGTTTGGCATATCCAAGGAGGATTAATACTCAGATTAATACATGTTTCTGATATTAATTTATATATAATTGTAGTTGTATTTATTATTTTATTATATATTAAGTAATATCAGAAACATGTATATTATAAATAATAATATATAATAATAAATAATATATATAAATGTATATATAATAAATAATAAACTCACATTAAAATCAGAAACATATATATATATATATATATATATATATATATATATATATATATATATATATATATATATATATAATATATAATTGTGTTAATGTCAGAAACATCAGCAGCTGTTTTGTTATTACTCTATGACATTTTTCATACACTCCTCATCTCATTTCTACAGCTGTCGAAATGTACAATGATGTTAAATAGTAAGAGTAAGTGTTAGTAAGAGTTAGTGAGAGTTAGAGTTAGTAAGAGTTAGTAAGAGTTAGAGTTAGAGTTGCTTAGAGTTAGAGTTAGTAAGAGTTAGAGTTAGAGTTAGTAAGAGTTAGTTAGAGTTAGTAAGAGTTAGTAAGAGTTAGAGTTAGAGTTGCTTAGAGTTAGAGTTAGTAAGAGTTAGAGTTAGTAAGAGTTAGTTAGAGTTAGTAAGAGTTAGTTAGAGTTAGTAAGAGTTAGAGTTAGAGTTAGTAAGAGTTAGTTAGAGTTAGTAAGAGTTAGAGTTAGTAAGAGTTAGTTAGAGTTAGTAAGAGTTAGAGTTAGTAAGAGTTAGAGTTAGAGTTTGTAAGAGTTAGTTAGAGTTAGTAAGAGTTAGTTAGAGTTAGTAAGAGTTAGAGTTAGAGTTAGTAAGAGTTAGTTAGAGTTAGTAAGAGTTAGAGTTAGTAAGAGTTAGAGTTAGTAAGAGTTAGTTAGAGTTAGTAAGAGTTAGAGTTAGAGTTAGTAAGAGTTAGAGTTTGTAAGAGTTAGTTAGAGTTAGTAAGAGTTAGAGTTAGAGTTAGTGAGAGTTAGAGTTAGTAAGAGTTAGAGTTAGAGTTAGTAAGAGTTAGAGTTAGAGTTAGTAAGAGTTAGTTAGAGTTAGTAAGAGTTAGTTAGAGTTAGTAAGAGTTAGAGTTAGAGTTAGTAAGAGTTAGAGTTAGAGTTAGTAAGAGTTAGAGTTAGAGTTTGTAAGAGTTAGTTAGAGTTTGTAAGAGTTGTCACAAAGCAACTTCACAAATGGTTGTGTTCAGATATCTTACGTGCAAGTCAGAAGCCACCACCACCACCACCTCCTTGACTGGACAATCTGACTGGACAAACATTTAACACTTTTTTGTCTTATATATGGTGTAAATGCCACAGAGCTGTTGAGCCGATGGTGATTCTGTGTGTGAGTGAGTGTGTGTGTGTGTGTGTGTGTGTGTGTGTGGGCGAGAGGAGGAGACACTGAGTGAAAGAGAGAGTGAGACTCTCAATAATCAGATTTAAAACTCCTTTAACGTGTGTATCACACTTCTTTCCTGCCAGCTTCACGATGAACTGTTCGTTCGACAAGACGGAAGCCATCATGAAACCCCTGGAGCTGGTCATCTACGTGCCTGTCTTCGTCTTCGGCCTGCTCCTCAACTTCATGGCGCTGTATGTCTTCTGCTTTGTGCTGAAGAAGTGGACAGAATCATCCATCTACATGACCAACCTGGCCCTGATGGACCTACTTCTAGTGCTGCCTCTTCCATTCAAGATGCATGCTGGGAGATTCAAATGGTCCCCCAACAAGAAGGTCTTCTGCTCGTTCCTGGAGAGCCTGTACTTCATGGGGATGTACGGAAGCATCTACACTATCATGTGCATCTCCATCGACCGCTATATCGGCATATGCCACCCGTTCCACGCCAAGCACATGCGCTCCGTAACCATCGCCCGCGTGGTCTGTCTGCTCATCTGGGTCTTCATCCTGCTGGTCATCTCGCCGGTCTACACCTTCCGCACAGAGGTAACGGAAGACTTCCACTGTTTCCACGGCTTCTCGGACAAGAGCTGGCAGGTGGCCATCATAGCCAGCCTGGAGGTGTTCGGCTTTCTGCTCCCCGCCCTGGTGCTGGTGGTCTGCTCGGTGCAGAGCGTGCGGGCGCTGCGTGACACCAGGGGGCGCAGCAGTCCCGAGAGACAGAGCGGCGTGCGTATCATCTACAGCAGTATGGCCGCCTTCCTCATCCCCTTCACGCCGAGCCACGTGGCCATCTTCCTCCAGTACCTGGTGCGGAGCAAGACCATCACAGACTGTGAGATAAAGCAGAATATCTCGCTGATTGTCCAGCTGACTTTGTGCTTGTCTAACGTCACGTGCTGCTTGGACGCTCTGTGCTATTACTTCATAGCCAAGGAGGTGCGGGCGAGTACCAATGTCTTGAGGAACTCCATCATAAGGGTGAGAAGCGTCAGTACCTCTGAGGCATAAGAACGTTTTGGTTGTGAGCTGAGTAACCACGGCGGGCTGCTGCAGGCTCTTCTCACGCGATGGGAACGTGGAGGAACTCCAGAGATGAGCTGTCAGACGCCAAACACACTCATTCACACCCGCCACACGCTACTGCTGTGATCTCTGCGCCCTCGTGCTGAACCGTGTGTTACACACACAGCAGCATCCAGTGACCGTCGAGGTGAGCACCACCACTCACCCCACCTGGACACCCCTCATCTCACCCCACCTGGACACACTTCATCTCACCCCACCTGGACACTCTTCATCTCACCCCACCTGGACACTCTTCATCTCACCCCACCTGGACACTCTTCATCTCACCCCACCTGGACACTCTTCATCTCACCCCACCTGGACACTCTTCATCTCACCCCACCTGGACACCCCTCATCTCACCCCACCTGGACACACTTCATCTCACCCCACCTGGACACTCTTCATCTCACCCCACCTGGACACTCTTCATCTCACCCCACCTGGACACACTTCATCTCACCCCACCTGGACACTCTTCATCTCACCCCACCTGGACACACTTCATCTCACCCCACCTGGACACCCCTCATCTCACCCCACCTGGACACACTTCATCTCACCCCACCTGGACACCCCTCATCTCACCCCATCTGGACACACTTCATCTCACCCCACCTGGACACACTTCATCTCACCCCACCTGGACACCCCTCATCTCACCCTATCTGGACATCCCTCCTCTCACCCGTCTGTGGTAGGGTGATACTCCTCACTCTGTCCCTCACAGCTCTACTGTATTCTCACCAGGACTACAAGGACACACGTGTGTGAGTTCAAATGTCAAGCTCATAATATTTTTATTTTTCTTGTGTCCTGGTATTCCAGACTAGTTTTATTTTTTGAATCTACACTGTATTTATTATTTTTTTAATATTCAAAAAAAAATGTTGGCATTAAAATAGCATTATAAAGGCGGGGATGAAATATTTTTAATAAAGTAAATATGGCTAAAATATAATGGTTACATGCTCATCAGATTATTTTGAAGCAATAAAAAATAAAATGTATCAATAAAATGTAGGAAGAGCGTCCTTAGTATCCTAATGTGCTTCAAAACAACTATGTTAATCGTGGTAGTGTTTGTGTGTGTGTGTGCGTGTCTTGGATAACATACACATACAAAAGTTATTTTTAAAAATGCTTTAGTTTATCGTTATTTATTTATGTTTTGTAGTGCATACAAATAAACACTTGTGGTCTAGATAAATACAGTTGATCACTTCCTATATTCTTATATAACACCATCACACAGTATGTTGTGAAGTCAACCGAAATAATTCATTCTATGAGTAACTGCAAATGCAAAACAGAATATAAGACTCATTTAAATTTTCCGTTCAAATCTCCAATAGGCCTAGTAGTATTACTACGCTTTGTGGATTTAAAACACAATAAAGTTATTCTTAGTTTCTCTGTGGATGCCGGTGTGAACAAATAATTTTTGACGTGTTTATGTTAAGAGAAACTACGTAAGATCATAAATGAACATTAGAGTTACTTTCCCCCCTCGTCTTTGGGCGGGGGGCGAGCAGACTGCACTGTAAATGCTACATAACGAGAAGGCGGTGGGTGTGCACCGGTGTGTGAGCTAAAGCACGTCGTCTTGGCTGACAGTCGTGTGCGCTTGAGTGTGAAGACTGCGGTTGGTGTGAGCCACGCAAACACAGGCGAGGTTCACACCGGGGACTGGACGCATGCGCGACTCGCACCTAGCGCCGTGACTGGACGGGCGCTGCTCTACGCTGCCCCCTCGAGGCTGACCGCGGTAACAACAAGTAAATAATTTATGACATAAATTGTGTTTCTCCCCTGAGTAGATGGAACATAATAAACTGTTTAATTAAAATTTACCACGCAGAACAAAACTCTCCAGAACAATCCAGCTTTATTCTGAATAATGTCCTGCATATTATCGGGCGGCGCGCGCGCGAAGTTACAAAATTCGAGAGGTGCACGACCTCGCGAAAGGACAGCGCGCGAGGCCCTCGCGCACGGGCGGAGCCACAGCGATTACGTCATTTTCGCCGCGCGGACCCTCGCGCCGCTCGCGGCGCGTCGAGTATAAACTAGGCTTAAGCCTGGTTTAAGCCTAGTTTATACTCGACGCGCTCGCGGCGCGTCAAGTATAAACCAGGCTTAAGCCTGGTTTAAGCCTAGTTTATACTCGACGCGCCGCGAAAATGACGTAATCGCTGTGGCTCCGCCCGTGCGCGAGGGCCTCGCGCGCTGTCCTTTCGCGAGGTCGTGCACCTCTCGAATTTTGTAACTTCGCGCGCGCGCCGCGCTTCAGCGCGATGGACAAAGTCATGTTTGCCGGGTTCATACACCTATACAAGGTGGAATTAAAGCACTTGTACGTCACTTTAAAGGTCCATTTCAATATTTCCCAGCACGTTACACTTAATTAAGTTAAATATTTATACATATACTCGAAATGAATCTAAATAATTCGCTTTTTTATCACATTAGTTTATGGTTGTTTATTTTCAAAACGCCCAATCTTAACGTCTTCACGTTCTCTCATGTTTCGTCCTGGAATTACAAGAGGCTCGTATTTGTTAACGTATCGTTTCGGACAACACTGCAAAGTCATATTTACGTTTGATGCCTGATACGGTCTCGCGCACGGGCGGAGCCTCAGCGATTACGTCATTTTCGCCGCGCGGACCCTCGCGCCGCTCGCGGCGTTTCAAGCGTGGCCATACGTCAAGTACCTATACTTGACGCGCCGAGGGTCCGCGCGGACTTTACTTTTAAAAGGAGTAATCAGTAATCAGTAATCGGATTACTTTCTCAAGGTAACTTAGCCATCACTGGTGGTGTGCACCTGACGGTCCTCAGTCCTGAGTGACGCAAGGCCTCCTATAGGCCACACCCACTGACAGAATAACGAGACAACAACAACAACAACAACATCAACAACAGGTATTTGGCAGAAACACTGCAGCTGGCAATTGTGCAAATTTGTGGACCCAATAATTGGTAAACAGTTATGTATTTAGTTAATTAGATGTCAGTTTTCAAAGATGTTTGGTATAGTAACTTGGTAGAAACAATTTATCGAGATCAATCTGATCTTGCGCTTCAGAGAAAAGAAACAACAATCGTGGATTAAGCTGTACACTGTACATATTAAAATAAATAGATCAAAATAAAATGTATATATATAGATGTTTATGATTATTGGTTTTACACACACTTGCAAACAAACTGTTCATATTTTAACCATAACCGTCTACTACAGGGGTGTCCAAACGTTTTGCAGTGAGGGCCAGGTTTGGTGAGGTGAACCTGTGTGGGGGCCGAACATTCAACCTGGGGGGGTGTGATGGGAGAGCGGCGGATACGGGACTGCAGTGTATACTGCCATCTTGTGGTGAAATATAAAATAGCTTTTATAGTCTACTGCCATCTTGTGGTGAAATATAAAATAGCTTTTTTGAGTCTACTGCCATCTTGTGGTGCAGTCACTTCTCACGCGATGGGAACGTGGAGGAACTCCAGAGATGAGCTGTCAGACGCCAAACACACTCATTCACACACGCTACTGCTGTAATCTCTGCACCCTCGTGCTGAACCGTGTGTCACACACACAGCAGCATCCAGTGACCGTCGAGGTGGGCACCACCACTCACCCCACCTGGACACACTTCATCTCACCCCACCTGGACACTCTTCATCTCACCCCGCCTGGACGCACTTCATCTCACCCCACCTGGACACCCCTCATCTCACCCTGTCTGGACACCCCTCCTCTCACCCGTCTGTGGTAGGGTGATACTCCTCACTCTGTCCCTCACAGCTCTACTGTATTCTCACCAGGACTACAAGGACACACGTGTGTGAGTTCAAATGTCAAGCTCATAATATTTTTATTTTTCTTGTGTCCTGGTATTCCAGACTAGTTTTATTTTTTGAATCTACACTGTATTTATTATTATTAAAATATGCATTTTTGGGGCATTATCTTCTGGTGACATATAAAATAGTTTTTTTTGGTCTACTGCCATCTTCTGGTGAAATATGCTGTGGTCACCAGAGACTGAGGGCCGCACTTTGTACACCCCTGGGGTACTATGAGTATAGTTTCAGAATACCTTCAGAAGAAGTCAGCTTCTTCTGGAGACCAGGAGATGGCGCCATTTGTTCATGGGTCTTAACATATACTGTATGTGCATGGCTCGATTTGAGGCAGGCTGTGAGAAGACGAAACCCCTTGCACTTGTTAAAGTCCCACGTATCATGTAAGATGTCTTTTATCAATGTGTTAATTCTTTGTACAAAGTCGTTCTTCAAACCAGTAACAACTGGGTCAAAATGTTAACATTCATATTGATTGCAACACCTATATATAATGCGTTGCGTATACAGTACAGGCCAAAAGTTTGGACACACCTTCTCATTCAATGGGTTTTCTTTATTTTCATGACTATTTACATTATAGATTCTCACTGAAGGCATCAAAACTATGAATGAACACTTGTGAAGTTATGTACATAACAAGAAACAGTGAAATAAAGAAAAACATGTTTTATATTCTAGTTTCTTGAAAATAGCCACCCTTTGCTCTGATTTGCACACTCTTGGCATTCTCTCAATGAGCTTCCACTAATGAACCCTAAGGCACACCTGAAACCACGTGGACCATTTCAGGTGACTATCTCTTGAAGCTCACTGAGAGAATGCCAGGAGTGTTTTCAGTTATTTCATGGTTTTTTTTAAGTACAGTTGTGATCAAATTTATTCAACCCCCAATGCTGCGAAGGGTTTTATGGAATTCAGTGCACATTTGTAATTGTGTTCATAATGAAATCTTACAAGGACTTGTTAAAGAACTAAATGCAACTAAGATAGCATAAATTTTTTTTGTCATAAAGTATTAAGTGGCCTTTTTGTGATTTCTTCATTGACACAATTATTCAACCCCTTTACGACTACCACTCCTAAGAACAGAGGTTCATTCCAGTGTTTTCCATCAGGTATTGAAAACATCTGTGGATGTCAACGAGCAGCAATCAAGCATGATAAGCACCAATTAGGCAGATTTAAAAGGACTGTGATACTCAGCTCCTTCTAGACATCTACTGGTGTGTTTCCAAGCATGGTGAAGGCAAGAGAATGGTCCCAGAAGACAAGAGAAGAGGTTATTGCTCTTCACAAGAATGGCAATGGATATAAAAAGATTGCGAAGTTGTTAAATATTCCAAGAGACACTATCAGAAGTATCATTCGCAAGTTCAAGTTAAAGGGCACAGTGGAAACGTTACCTGGTCGTGGCAGAAAGAAGATCCTGACCGCGACTGCTGTGCGCTACCTGAAGCGTAATGTGGAGAAAAATCCCCGCGTGACTACTAAGGAACTGAAAAAAGACCTGTCAGATGTGGGCACTGAAGTTTCAGCTCAGACAATAAGGCGCGCACTGCATAACGAAGACCTCCATGCCAGAACGCCCAGACGCACCCCCTTGCTGACTCCAAAGAACAAGAAAAGTCGACTGCAGTATGCCAAAAGTCATGTGGACAAGCCACAAAGGTTTTGGAACAGTGTACTGTGGTCAGATGAAACTAAATTAGAACTGTTTGGGACAATGGACCAGCGCTATGTTTGGAGAAGGAAGAACCAGGCTTATGAACAAAAGAACACCTTGCCTACTGTGAAGCATGGCGGGGGGTCAATTATGCTTTGGGGCTGTTTTGCTTCTAATGGTACAGGAAAGCTTCAACGTGTGCAGGGTACCATGAATTCCCTTCAGTACCAGGAGATCTTGGAGGAAAATGTGATGGAGTCAGTCACAAACCTGCGGCTTGGGAGACGTTGGACCTTCCAACAGGACAATGATCCGAAGCACACATCCAAGTCCACTAGAGCATGGTTGAACATGAAAGGCTGGAACATTCTAGAGTGGCCATCGCAATCACCAGACTTAAATCCAATTGAGAACCTCTGGTGGGACCTAAAGAAGGCAGTTGCAGTGCGCAAGCCTAAGAATGTGACTGAACTGGAGGCTTTTGCCCATGAAGAATGGGCTAAGATACCCATAGGTCGCTGCAAGACACTTGTGTCAAGCTATGCTTCACGCTTGAAAGCTGTCATAACTGGAAAAGGATGTTGTACTAAGTACTAAAAAATAATGTCACTAGGGGGTTGAATAAAACTGATAATGATGTGAGCACAGTAAAGACAGTTGTGGTTATTCCATCATAAATATTATGTTATGTTTGTCTAATTTATAAGTGCCTCTTTGATATAATTGTAAATAAGATGACTGAAATGATCAAAATCAATGTCAAACTGGCCAAAACACTTTATTTCAGTGGGGGTTGAATAAATTTGATCACAACTGTACATAACTCCACATGTGTTCATTAATGGTTTTGATGCTTTCATATACCCATATACACATATATATTCCCTATATAGTTAAGCATTTGGTACAGTGTGTCCTGCATCATGGTCTTGGTTCATGCAGGCATGAGCTAGACTGTTTGATCTCTCAGTCCCGGACACACATACATCAGTAGCTCAGAGAAGCTGGGTGCTGTTTGGTAAACCACAGTGGCCTACATCTTGTGGTCCTGGTTAAGAAATGTCAGTAAGGGCAATTTGAGTCATTTCTGATGTCTTGCAAAGCTAAGAGAAAGTGCCACACCTTGTAATTAATTTGTAAGTGTCATTAATTTAATTTCTGAAATCTATGAAAATTACTTCAACACAGATGAATATTTACTGTACATTTTGTTTCACATTCCAAATAAACCCTTTAAAAAACACAATCTTTTTAAACACAACATGGAAGAAACATAACCTGAATCAGTGACCAAAATGCGAAAGCCGCACTTTTGTTCACTCAAACATCCATGTGAGATGTGGTCAGCTGACCTAGTCTGCTGGCTCCGCTCTTCTTCACTGGGTTCTTCACTGGAGGAGCGAAGAGTACCGGCTTCCTCTTCCTCCACTTCCTGCACCTGCGAACTGCAAACACAAGCAGAACGAGAAGCGAGACCACACCGCCTCCTCGCCTCCTCGCCTCCTCGCCACGCCTCCCTCCTTTCTCTCTCGCCTCCCCCAAAGGCGCCTCTTCTTTCTCTGGTTCTCACGTCCACTCGACGCGTCTCGACCTCCTTCCTCGGTCCTTTCTCACGCCCTTGCCTTCCAGTCCCGCGGCAGATGAACGCGTCTGTGAACTTGTTCGACAGCGACTGCAACCTGACCCACTTCAGATACCCTCTCTTCAGGATCACCTACAGCCTGGTGTTGCTGCTGGGTCTGCCCCTCAATGCCGTCGCCCTCTGGGTGTTCGTGCATCGTCTGGGCCTGCGCAGGTCCGTGCCTGTGGTCTACATGGCCAACCTGGCGCTGTCGGACCTGCTCTTCACGCTCTCCCTCCCCTTACGGATCACCTACTTCACCACGGGCCGCTGGACGCTGGGAGACGTGGCCTGCATGATCCCAGGTACCATGTTCACCGTGAACCTCTACTCCAGCTCCTTCTTCATCATGCTGATCAGCGTGGACCGGATGTTGGCCGTGGTGTACCCGCTGCGTTCCCGCGTGCTGCGCACGGTGCCGGTGGCCTGGCTGGCGTGTGGTGCGGTGTGGCTGGTCATCGGCGCCCTGGCGGTGCCCGTCGCCCTCAACCACAAGTCGAGCGCAGACAAGGTGTGCAACGTGACCCGCTGCTTCGAGCACTACACTCTGGAGAGCTGGCGGTTCGGCTTCTACATTCTGTGCGGCGTGACGGTGGTGGGGATCGTCGTGCCCTTCTCCATCATCCTGGGCTGCACGCTGGCGGTGGTCCGGCAGCTGAGGGTGGTGGTGTCGTCCGTGTGCCCCTCCGCCCACCACGGGTTCAGCAACGACAAGATGGTGTGGCTCTTCGTCTCCAACCTGCTGATCTACGCCGTCTGCTTCATCCCCTTCCACGTGGTCTTCATCCTCTACGGCCTGTACAAGCTGAATTATCTGCCACACAACTTCTTCGACGTGCAGACGGTCACCATGTGCTTGGCGAGCACAAACAGCTGCCTGGACCCCCTCATCTACTACTTCAGTTCTAAGAGCCTTCAGAGGAAGAACTCCAGCATGTCGAGGGACACGAAAGATCAGGCGTCGTCCCCTACAAACTTCTCCGTCTCGCTGAGAGGGCTCCTGCAGTGACGAACGTCACCCTCACAGTCTTGCAGGAGGTTTGGAATGAAACTCTGTCCTGTACTGTGCATGACCACGTTGTCCCTGCTGGAGGTGGGTGCCGACCCGGCTACGGAGGTCCGTCCTGTCTCAGGTCCAGCAGACTTCGTGTATCATGTTTTTCCTACTTTAATGAGCCAGATAATCTGAAGTAAATTCATGAGATTATTAAACCCATGAGTCTTGCTGGTTCTGTGAGGACAAAACTGTATGTACACCTATTATCAACATTCTGCTTTTTGTAATGTAAACATCCCAAAAATCTCATTTGAGTCTTAAACCCAAATCAGAGTGGAGTTCTGGGCTTCGGGACAAGTCAGTTTATCTGCCGTACCACATGTAGCACATAACATGGAAAGAATTGACGTGTAAACGGATGTATTTTTGTTTAGCGCTTGTTTCTGTCCTTGGGTGCTGTGTAGTTTTGTTGCCGTTAGGCACCACCACAAAGTAGATGTTTAAAAGCAAGTCTTCCTCTACAGGCCATGTGAATGGAGATGTGTGCACCGATGTCTAACAGGAATAATGCAGATCATCCAGAAAATCCAGCCATCCTCAGGTCATGACCTCTTCAGTCCTGCTCTCTCCCTGCAGGGTCAAGGGTCACAGTGTGTACTGGACTGTGGTGTGCAGTAGTGCACAGTGATCGCTCCGGCACAACAGGGTTTCTGGTGCAGCACCCGCTCGTCTGACAGAGAAATCGGGCAGCACAGTGTCCCCAGGCCTACTGGTTCTGGTACTGGTACTGGTACTGGTTCTGGTACGGGTACTGGTTACAGCTACCCATGCTTGTAATGATGCTGGGGCCGAGGAGATACCGACCAGTTGATGATACCAGCAACAGGAGATACTGGCCTGCTGGTGATAGATTTCTTTGTTTGTTGCTATTAATCTTAAATATTTAATTTCTTTAATCTGCTTGTACAGTCTACAGCATTATTATCTGGACTGATGCTGGTCATCTCTTGATTGTTGTATTAGTATTAGCTTACATACTTCTGTGTTTCTCACGAAAGCACTGTGTGGCTTTCAAAACGCTCAGATATTTTTGGTGAAAACACCTTGTCTTAAACCTTTTTATTATAATGTTTATATTGTCCTTGAGTTTGGGATTATGGGTACAGTTGTACAGTAGTCTCACATGTATTGTTTAACTTACAATAAAAAATGACAAAACTATAAAAGTCCTCAAAAACTATCAAATTGCCCGTAAAAGTGCCCATTGTTTCATGAGATGCAGAACGCTTATCACACCCAAGATGGTTTTGCAAGGACCAACTGAAAAATCCCTTGTGCAATATCAGAGAGGAAGTTTGGCCACCAGCTAGAGGGGGGGGGGGGGTTGGGGGGGGGGGCAACAGCCTGCAGTAACGGTCCTGCAGACACACGCTGGGGGGCCATGATGCTGGGGGCACATGTTTCTCAGGCAGTTTCCCCAAAGTAACCGCATTCATATAATAACCTTTGTGATTGTATTTATTATGTTGTTTAATGATTCGTGATGAATGCATTGACTGTTATGCAAACTGTCAGGCCGCTGTAATCTAATCTGTATGCAGATCGGACCGGCACCGCAGATCTGACGTCTTGCTTTTCTCAAGAGTTTGTTCTTAGCTGTTTTGTCACGAACGGAGAGCTCTACTATCGGACAGTCAGTGGCAGTGCTGTCTTATTGTCATACTGTGGTTATCTGTAGGCAGCCTCTCTGCAGGAAGTGAAGATTAAAGATAATCTCGCAGATTTAATCACTAGATAAAATTTGCCATCACACCACTCAGCTAATAGCGGAAGCCACAACGAGGAAGTGTTTACATGAAGACGGCAGCATGGACACTGTGCAATCGAGCCGTGTGAGGAAGGGTGTGTGTACGCTCACTGGTGCCCTGCCAGATGGTCTGGAGGTGGTGCAGGAGATGTTGGAGGTTGTAGCAGGGAGGGTGGAGCCCGCGTGACAGGCGCCTGCGATGGGGGAGGCAACCCGTGGGTGGAGGAGTGTGTGCAGGGCCCAGTCTCCCCACACTGCTGGGGTACAGGAAGTGGTTCACAGCTATACTGCTGTCAACTCTGCCCTTTGTTTGTGTCTCCCCGTAACACTTCGGTGTTTTCTGCTCCGCTCACGTGACCCTGCTGCCCCCCGCTGGGTGCAGCCTGACGACACTCCTGCAGGTCAGAGGGTCTGGTGTGCTAATGTCACACTCGTACATATGGGTGCCCTCTCTCAGACCACAAGCTGGTCTGTCTCATGCACGTGTACTTGGTGATGACTACTGACTGCAAGACCACAGAGGAAGTGGTCATCAGATGACCCAACGACACACACACACACAAGAGGATTGTAAAGCTGCTTTGTGACAACGTGTGTTGTGAAAAGCGCTATATAAATAAATTTGACTTTGACTTCATTACTGCCTGATTGTACAGCAGCGGAAACATTTCTCAGCCAGTAGTAACATCAGCGGGAGCTGAGAGAGTTCTGTGTGCTCACGCTCTTACAGCAGCATGCCACACATCATCACCGAGTATTTCAGGGGTTTTCTGACCTGTTCGTAGGAGCTGTGGTTAACACGCTCATTCTGAACCAACCGATGAGGGAAAAAAAGGTTTCGTTTCCCTGCACAGAGCGATTCCACTGTAAGGCCATCCTGTTGTGAGAAACTGTTTCCATCACATTTTCACATAAACACTGCTTGGCATGGAACACTTAACCAGCTCACGTGGAGCACCTCATCCTTGATATGGCTTCAACATATAACACTACCACACACACACACACACACACACACACATAGGCAAAATGCAGAAGTTAGAATGAAAAGAGGCTGATGAAGTTGTGTATAATGGACATCATAAGACACCAAACACTCCTTAGCCTACTCCACCCAGACGGTCCTTAGGTTACTCCACCCAGACGGTCCTTAGGTTACTCCACCCGGACTGTCCTTAGGTTACTCCACCCGGACTGTCCTTAGGTTACTCCACCCAGACGGTCCTTAGGTTACTCCACCCAGACGGTCCTTGGGTTACTCCACCCGGACTGTCCTTAGGTTACTCCACCCAGACGGTCCTTAGGTTACTCCACCCGGACTGTCCTTAGGTTACTCCACCCAGACGGTCCTTAGGTTACTCCACCCAGACTGTCCTTAGGTTATTCCACCCAGACGGTCCTTAGGTTACTCCACCCGGACTGTCCTTAGGTTACTCCACCCAGACTGTCCTTAGGTTACTCCACCCAGACGGTCTTTAGGTTACTCCACCCAGACGGTCCTTAGGTTACTCCACCCAGACGGTCCTTGGGTTACTCCACCCGGACTGTCCTTAGGTTACTCCACCCAGACGGTCCTTAGGTTACTCCACCCGGACTGTCCTTAGGTTACTCCACCCAGACGGTCCTTAGGTTACTCCACCCAGACTGTCCTTAGGTTATTCCACCCAGACGGTCCTTAGGTTACTCCACCCGGACTGTCCTTAGGTTACTCCACCCGGACTGTCCTTAGGTTACTCCACCCAGACGGTCTTTAGGTTACTCCACTCAGACGGTCCTTAGGTTACTCCACCCGGACTGTCCTTAGGTTACTCCACACAGACGGTCCTTAGGTTACTCCACCCAGACGGTCCTTAGGTTACTCCACCCGGACTGTCCTTAGGTTACTCCACCCAGACTGTCCTTAGCTTAGGTACTGTCTGCTACCTTTCACCTGTTCAGGCCCAGTGTGTAGAGCAGCTGTGAGAGATGTGAGAGATGGCTTAGAAGATACTAATTAACAAATGTTAAACGTCATCAGAGAATTTGACACATATTTGTCTGCACCTGAACAACTGCTCTTATGACTTTCACACTGCAGCCGGACACATGACATGGGCATCTCAGGGTTATGATGCAGTATGGAAGACCAACAATACCCACACAGCTTAACAACATTTTCCTGTGTTGGCAATTATGAAGAAATTACATATCTACAAACTCAGAACTCAAATTATAATGGTGTGCCAGAGGCAAAGACCTGGAAGACACCTGGAGGACACATGGTGTGTTTGTGATTGATGGGATGTCTTCTGGAAGCGCTGACAGGGATCATCTGTGTAACATCTGCCATTCAGAACAACACATCAGCGTTTTTAACTGGGCTGCATGTCTAGGTTAAAGATTGCTGTGCTGAGACATCCAAAAAAATGAAATAATCATGTGACCCAACTGGTTGAAAAAAACACAAAACATTGGTGTGTTGCGACATTCTGCATAGGCAACTTGAAGAACCCAGTTCACCCAGTAATGAACTCTAAATGAAATATAATCAAATATAGCTCATCAGACTGTAATGTCTAAATTTATGGTTACCACTACTTTCAGCAAAATCAAATGAAGAGGAAGACTACAACTCCTCCAAGGTGGTGTGAAGTCACACTCAGGGCTCAAAAGACCGGGTGGGATTGAAGTTTTAAGTGCGGCAGGAACAGGAAATGGTCTAGGAGTGATTAACATCTGTCCCTCTACGACTGTGTGCAGTACCAAACACATTTACCACCATAAAGTAGCAAACAAGATTTTTGCATTTTTACAGTACAGCTCACAGAAGATGAAGAATGAAATAACACTCAGCCCCACTGGCCCCCTGTGACTTCACGACGACTTCACAATAACTCGAATGACTTCAAAATAATAAGGCAATCACTGCTATGCTAATAAGCCCCAGCCACATAGCTCACTATCGTGAGGGTGGTGGTGTCGTGGCACATGTGGTCAGCTGGCTAGCTCCCCTGTGCCCATGGTGAGTTGTCAGACCAGCTAACGGCAGTATCAATGCAGTCTTTGGTCAGAGCAGAGAGCGCTAGACACACACACCTACACACCTGTGGGGGGCAAAGGTCAAACTGCGACAGGCAGTGGTTCACGTCTTGTGGCTTGCGGGACCACTGGGTGTAAATAACTGTGATGTTGCAGAGAGAGGTGGATTGTGCATCAGTGGAGGGTGAGAAACCACCACCTCTAGCTGTTGGGTGTCCATCACGAGAGCAAGACGTCACCTAACATGATGAACACTACTTTGTTATCGAGAGGCTTCAAACAGGATGTTCTCAGATGGAAGTGGCCACTGAGCTTAGAGTGTCATCAGCAGGTTGCAATAGAGATACAGTGAGACAGGAAGAGTCACAGGCAGGCGTACAAGTGGACATCCTATGGCCACACGCCACACTGATGACTGCTTCATTGTGAACAGTGAATTGCGGAACCAGATGAAGAATCTCACACGACTCCAGACACATTTAAGGGGGGTAAGATGCACCCAAGTGTCATGTCAGACCATTCAAAACCATTTACACCAGAGTGGTCTGCGTGCTAGATGACCTGCAAGGGTGCCTGACTACACCAGCAGACACAGGTCTCCGTCCTGGTCTTGCCATGGAGCATTTACGCTGGACGAGGGACCAGTGGGCCTCTGGGCTGTTTACACGTATCAGCTAAAAGGCACTAAGAGGAAACACACAACACAGCCCCTGATGTAACTGAACATCACTGTGTGGTCATTTCCACCCACCGCATTTCATATCTGAGACTGACACTAGACTCAGCGCCGGTCAGGGTGAGCTTTTAGACAGAGTGGGAATGATTGCGAGGTGCCCGGGGGTCCGGGGAACAACCTGGTCCCTTTCCAACAGTGTCTCAGGTTGCTGAGGGTGGAGGCCTCAGTCAAAGATGTCACTCCACTGGGAGACATGATGATGAGAGATCTCCTCGGCTGGCTGGACGCGCTGAATCAAGACCTGTTGCTTCATTCTCCACTGAGAGGGAAACAGGAGGACAGGTACTGACACTGGACAGGAAGGTACTGACACTGGGCAGGTAGGTACTGACACTGGGCAGGAAGGTACTGACAATGGGCAGGTAGGTACTGACACTGGGCAGGAAGGAACTGACACTGGGCAGGTAGGTACTGACACTGGGCAGGAAGGAACTGACACTGGGCAGGTAGGTACTGACACTGGGAAGGAAGGAACTGACACTGGGCAGGTAGGTACTGACACTGGGCAGGAAGGAACTGACACTGGGCAGGTAGGTACTGACACTGGCAGGTAGGTACTGACGACAGACAGCTCCCCCATCTGGCTGGGGAGGCAACTGCAAACAAATCATTACAAACAGAACAGGAAATTTGTATGCAGTATTTTACATGAATTAAACGGCTTTAATAAAAACGTTTCTAGGGTCCAGTGGCAGTGTGTGGTGTGTCCCCTCCTCACCCTTGAGCAGCAGAAGGACCCTGGTGCTCTCAAACCTCCGTGGAACCTGATTGGAGCGGTTCCAGAAGATTCCTTCACCACCGTCTCACCAGAAGAGTTGAAGACGTGCTCATTGCCACGGGAAGTCGTACATTTTTTTTTACATTTTTGTTTGTACCTATTTCCTGTATTTTCTGTGTGTGTTTTCTGAAAACACGCCTCTTTGTTGAAGTTCTACCTCCACGTTCCACGTTTCTCAGTCCTACTCAATCAGACGACCAGGGCCGGACGCCCAGTGATTTTTCCACGCTGCATCACCAGGGACGGTGTTGATGAAGACGTGTGGTCCAGCACCAGAGACAGGACAGATCCGTTAGAGTTAAGACAATGGCAGTCCTCCATCTTGTATTTTGTAGATTAGTACAGTATTTTGGGAGGTTTAATACCTTAACACCTCTGCTCACTTCTGTCTCTAACACTGTACTTACACTGAGGATTTTTTTTTCATTCTTGAGTTTCTCTTTGTTGGACTGATGATTGTACTGTGAATGCAGTGAATCATGGATAACAGTAGGAATCCTGTACCATTGTACAGCAGTACGAAAGAACCGTAACACTTTAGAACCGGCCACGGGTGGTGTTCAACGTCTTTAGAACTGGCCACGGGTGGTGTTCAACGTCTTTAGAACCGGCCATGGGTGGTGTTCTGCGTCTTTAGAACCGGCCACGGGTGGTGTTGAGTGTCATTGAGGCAGGTATTTCGTATTTTGTCTGTGAACGTGATAATGAATGTTTACTGATCACAGGTTTACTGATAAACGGCTGCATGTTACTGTTCTGAGTGAGTTATACTGTATGAGTTCACTGTTTTAACTACAGTTTAGCTGAGAGAAGGAGGACTTCTGTGGCATGTGTTTGTGTTTTAACTACAGTTTAGCTGAGAGAAGGAGGACTTCTGTGGGGTGTGTTTGTGTTTTAACTACAGTTTAGCTGAGAGAAAGAGGACTTCTGTGGGGTGTGTTTGTGTTTTAACTACAGTTTAGCTGAGAGAAAGAGGACTTCTGTGGGGTGTGTTTGTGTTTTAACTACAGTTTAGCTGAGAGAAAGAGGACTTCTGTGGGGTGTGTTTGTGTTTTAACTACAGTTTAGCTGAGAGAAGGAGGACTTCTGTGGCGTGTGTTTGTGTTTTAACTACAGTTTAGCTGAGAGAAGGAGGACTTCTGTGGCATGTGTTTGTGTTTTAACTACAGTTTAGCTGAGAGAAGGAGGACTTCTGTGGGGTGTGTTTGTGTTTTAACTACAGTTTAGCTGAGAGAAGGAGGACTTCTGTGGCGTGTGTTTGTGTTTTAACTACAGTTTAGCTGAGAGAAGGAGGACTTCTGTGGCATGTGTTTGTGTTTTAACTACAGTTTAGCTGAGAGAAGGAGGACTTCTGTGGCATGTGTTTGTGTTTTAACTACAGTTTAGCTGAGAGAAGGAGGACTTCTGTGGCATGTGTTTGTGTTTTAACTACAGTTTAGCTGAGAGAAGGATGACTTCTGTGGGGTGTGTTTGCGTTTTAACTACAGTTTAGCTGAGAGAAGGAGGACTTCTGTGGCGTGTGTTTGTGTTTTAACTACAGTTTAGCTGAGAGAAGGAGGACTTCTGTGGCATGTGTTTGTGTTTTAACTACAGTTTAGCTGAGAGAAGGAGGACTTCTGTGGCATGTGTTTGTGTTTTAACTACAGTTTAGCTGAGAGAAGGAGGACTTCTGTGGCATGTGTTTGTGTTTTAACTACAGTTTAGCTGAGAGAAGGAGGACTTCTGTGGCATGTGTTTGTGTTTTAACTACAGTTTAGCTGAGAGAAGGAGGACTTCTGTGGCATGTTTGTGTTTTAACTACAGTTTAGCTGAGAGAAGGAGGACTTCTGTGGCATGTGTTTGTGTTTTAACTACAGTTTAGCTGAGAGAAGGTGGACTTCTGTGGCATGTGTTTGTGTTTTAACTACAGTTTAGCTGAGAGAAGGTGGACTTCTGTGGCATGTGTTTGTGTTTTAACTACAGTTTAGCTGAGAGAAGGAGGACTTCTGTGGCATGTGTTTGTGTTTTAACTACAGTTTAGCTGAGAGAAGGAGGACTTCTGTGGCATGTGTTTGTGTTTTAACTACAGTTTAGCTGAGAGAAGGAGGACTTCTGTGGCATGTTTGTGTTTTAACTACAGTTTAGCTGAGAGAAGGATGACTTCTGTGGCATGTGTTTGTGTTTTAACTACAGTTTAGCTGAGAGAAGGAGGACTTCTGTGGCATGTTTGTGTTTTAACTACAGTTTAGCTGAGAGAAGGATGACTTCTGTGGCATGTGTTTGTGTTTTAACTACAGTTTAGCTGAGAGAAGGAGGACTTCTGTGGCATGTGTTTGTGTTTTAACTACAGTTTAGCTGAGAGAAGGAGGACTTCTGTGGCATGTGTTTGTGTTTTAACTACAGTTTAGCTGAGAGAAGGAGGACTTCTGTGGCATGTGTTTGTGTTTTAACTACAGTTTAGCTGAGAGAAGGAGGACTTCTGTGGCATGTGTTTGTGTTTTAACTACAGTTTAGCTGAGAGAAGGAGGACTTCTGTGGCATGTGTTTGTGTTTTAACTACAGTTTAGCTGAGAGAAGGATGACTTCTGTGGGGTGTGTTTGCGTTTTAACTACAGTTTAGCTGAGAGAAGGAGGACTTCTGTGGCATGTGTTTGTGTTTTAACTACAGTTTAGCTGAGAGAAGGTGGACTTCTGTGGCATGTGTTTGTGTTTTAACTACAGTTTAGCTGAGAGAAGGAGGACTTCTGTGGGGTGTGTTTGTGTTTTAACTACAGTTTAGCTGAGAGAAGGAGGACTTCTGTGGGGTGTGTTTGTGTTCATGGTGCAGGTTGGATCAGGCAGCACTGAGCAGGGTGTATTAGCCAAAGTGCAGAGACGGAAGACAGCAGAGTTGTTGAAGTCACAGTGATGGTAATCTCATAGGTGGAGCAGCTGTCTGAAGGGTGGTGTAGCATCCGGCAAGCAGAGGTGTGAATTCCAGGTTCAGAAAGTAAAAGTCCTCACCAGGATTTTGCTCAGGCTTCCTGGATTGTGTTGATTCCACTTATTTTACCTGGATTGCACTAATTAGAAAATCCAGCAAGCTTGAGCAAAATCCTGGTGAGGACTTTTACTTTCTGAACCTGGAATTCACACCTCTGCTGACATGAGGGCTGATGTAGAATAGGCTAAAGAAAACAAATTTGGTGTGTGTGTGTGTGTGTGTGTGTGTGTGTGTGTGTGTGTGTGTGTGTGTGTGTGTGGTGTGTGTGTGTGGTGTGTGTGTGTGTGTGTGTGTGTGTGTGTGTGTGTGTGTGTGTGTGTGTGGTGTGTGTGTGCGTGTGGTGTGTGTGTGTGTGTGTGCGTGTGTGTGTGGTGTGTGTGTGTTTGACTGATGTGCGTTCATAGAGGGAACATCTCTGTCCACCGTAATACTTGTCAACACATTCAGGTTTTGGATGAGTTGGTGTGTCTCTCCTCTGGCTGTTTGACTGGAACGCTGTAGATTAAGCGTCATCTGGCACGTAATCTGTGAGCTGTAGTAATGTGTGAAACCATGAAGCACTGAGCCTCTGTGGGGCATCATCTCTTAAGACACATTAGACACATTGCTGGTCGTTTCATTTTAATAAAGACTCCGTTCGTTTCAAATCCCATTTCATTCAACTCAGACCTGCCAAAAAGGTTCTACGAAAGAACGTAAGCGTTTCTATATTTAGAGTATTAGAAAAGCTTTGAGTATTTAGAGTATTAGAAAAGCTTTGCGCTGACGTGTCTGTCAGAAATGAGAGGTTGTAAGTCTGGCACTTGTTGAACAGTCCTGCTTGTGCGGACGGCCAAAAGACACCAGCTGTTCATCTGACAAGAAAATCATCGACACAAAGCCATGAAGGGTTCACCATTCAAGTACTAATGCTGGAACTCGGAGAACGGACCAAGTGGGTTCAGCAGTCTTTGAACTCCAAACACGTCTCAGTTCACATCCAACTTGGGAGTAAGGCTGAAATTATATATATATATATAATGCTTGAAATATAAACATAGGTGTTTTAAGTTGACATTTTATTTACCTTAAACAAGATTTTGTTGTGTTCAGTAATGGGTCAGTCATCAGTAATGAACCGGAGCCCTGCATGGATTTCAGTAGTTTATTGGTCAGTCGTCATAGTACAAGACAAACGACATTTTACACAGAGGAAGCAGACTGAGACTCAGAGTTCAGAACGTCGCTCCGAGTCTCTTTCAATAGCAGCTCATTCTTTCGCCGCACTCCCTTAAAAGATTTCACTGATGGAGATGTGTGAGGGAATACAAGCAAAACGCAACAGTCCAACTACAAAAGGCCCCGTTAACGGCTCCGTGGTACAGTGGAGAGATAAAAGATAATGGGATCCATCACTTAAGAGTCAAACCAGATACAGATAGTAAAGACTCAAGACGACCCATGTACACCCCCAGGACTGTGGAGGTGGACATTAGTTATCGTTGAGTTACTGAACTAGTAAGTGTGTCAATGACGGTTCTAGTACCAGATCACCGGGAGAAGCCAAAGACTCGCGGGGAGACACGTTTTCTACCCCATACCGGAAGTCATCTTCATTTTTCTAAAAACTTTATTCACAGATAAATCACAAAAGAGACACAACTATGAAATGTCAAATATGAAATCTGAGATAAGAAAACTTGCTTATATTGCTTAAGTCACATTGAAGAAAAAAAAACACAATGTTGGAATTAAACACTAGGCCATTCATCCACGTGGAACACATGAGGTATACCTTTTTTGGCATTAAGACATTTTTCCAGTTATGGATTTCTTGACTAACGCAGGGTAACAAGTGCTCAAATGATACAGACAAAAAAAACTAAGAAATAATAAAAAATAAATAAAATCAACAAAAATCTTCACAGACAAATGATAAAGTCAGTGCATAGTGCATGCCAGTTTCAACCCAATATAAACAAAAACACTCAGGACGGCACTGGTCTCAAATTAATATAACCAAAAACAAAAGGACAGAACAGTACAGACGCCAGAGAAGCAAGACATCAGACGCATCTGACGTCTAAGCGATCAGACGAACGTGTTGACATTTATCAGACTCTCACACGAAGGTCACCAGGCCCCTCACATTCAGTAGAGGAAGCCCAGAAAGACCCTCAACATTAAGATAAAGTATACAAGATATATAAAGATCAACATATCTAACCAAGATAAATAAACAGAGGAGCTAAACATTAAAACAGTAAAATCATTTAACCTGGGACATCCCAGTACAGGGAAAAGAAAGGAAAAGTTACAAATTTACAATCTATCACAATGTTGACTAAAATAAACAGAATGCATTGAGACAGTGTTTACAGGAGACACACGCTATAAAGTGCAGTGAAAGCTAAAGGCGAAGGGGCGGGGTCTGCTCAGTAGGGCTGGGAAGAGGGCGGGGCCAGAGTTAAACCCAATCACAGACCATCGTCTCCACCACAAACGTGTTCTCGAAGTGACGGATGCTGTGGCATTTCCTGGCCTCACGCTTTTCGATGCCTGAAGAGGGAAGGTAAGGTCAGAGGTCAGATGGGCACGCAGAAAATACATTCACACTTAGGGTACGATGACCAAAACAGGAATAACCAATAAAGAAGGACCACAGAAATAACCTGAACAAGTGAGCAAGTGTAGCATGCACGGGACAAACAGGACATTCTCGTGGGTTAAGAAAAACTAATATTCTAATAAAGATAATTATTCAGAGACACCGCGGCTCATTTCAGACAGGAGATGTCTGGGTTGCATCTTCGGTATGGCACACATGCTGTCGAGGCAGACATGTCATCTGGCCTGTTACTGCAGTGCAGTCTGTGTAGTCGTACAAGGGAGGAGAATCCTCCATGAGCCAAACTACAACTCCCACGCTGCACCTCACCTCGCCATATCTCGCATCACTTCCTCCTCCCATGAGAGACCCTACTTGGAGAAGCCTGGCCTACCCTGGGCTGGTGAATCATCCACACGTGGATTAATCACACAGTGGACAGCAGTGCTTGGGCACATCCTACACACACACACACGCACACGCTTGTGCGCGCGCGCACACACACTCATCCACTGATGACTACGCTGCATCCACCTACACTAGTTTCATCCCCGGGTTTCCTCTCACACTTCTCAGCTACAGCGGAGGCAGACCACACACACACACACACACACACACACACACACACTTTTACATGACATCAGGAGGTTCAAAGGTGCCTCCTCGCTCACAGACTAACGTCCTGTCACCACAGGTTCCACGCTGGTCACGTGACGCCCACACGCGGCTGAGACAGAGACACTCACGTCGGCGAGGCGTGCGGCGTTTCAGCCTGTAGGTCTCTTTGCCGTAGCACAGGCGGTAGATGAAGGGGCCGAGCTGACGCACATTCTTCACACGACCCGCCACCACCATCTCCTCCTGCACCATGTAGGTCTGGGGCAGGTACATCCCTCTCTGCACCACACACACACACACACACACACACACACACACACACACACACACATTTAGGGCTCAATCACAGAAAGATGTACTGAAACTACTGTCTCAAAATCACATTAATGCAAGGCAGAGCACTGTTGGTTGAGATTCAGGTTTTCACAAGATGAATGTACTTGTGGTTAACGCACTACAATTTGGAAGGAAAACCTCCATCAAGGTGAATGTGGTCTCTCACTATTACCACTATTACACTTTTACTTTGCTATTGTTTTCTTACTTTTATGTTTGTGCAGCCAGACTGAGGCGTGTTCCACATCACTGCATTCTTCGTTGAACTGTTTCAGTCACACCTTCCTGAGCTCAGACCAATTTAATCCCTCTCTCTGCACCCCCCCCCCCCCTCCACACACAATTACATTTAGGGCCCAAATATAGCATGAAGTACTGAAACTACTGTCTCAAAACCAAGTTTCAGGTTTTATAAGATGAATATGGCACAAGTTATAAGTTATGCAAGTTAGAACCACAAGTACATTTGTCTTGAAAAATCCGAATCTCAATCATGCAGTTGAAATGGAAGCCATGAGAATGTAATTTCTCAGATAATCCCACATCCTTGGGAAACAGATCAGGAAATCCATACAAGGATCAAGACACAGGACAGAAGGAGTGAGTCAGACATACGGAGGCTCAAGGTAAGACCGTTTCTCAGGTTCTGTGATGAATAAATAAATAACATTAGCATAAATGGCTACCTTGACATTAACGAGCAGCTCCCACAAGCTTCTGGGCGGCATGACGATAGTGCCGTTGAGCTCCGTGATGTAGCACTTATCCAACGCAATGTCGTGATAGGCTGTGAGACCCTGCAGCCATGAGAAAAGGCCACAAATTAGCGACGGCTTCAAAGCAAACCAAAGCAAGAAATGCATGTTTTTAAAGTAAACTACCTATAGCTTATTTATCCTGCAAAAAAGGAAACATCCTCAATAATGTTCAAATGTACTGGGCCATCCAGTGAAAGTGCACTTGTGTGTACAAACATGATCTGGGCCTGTACACGCGTGTTCTGGGCCTGCACACGCGTGACTCCATCTGAGCACAGACAAGCGTAGTAGGAGACTCCCGGCCTACCCTGTGGAAGTCGTGGATGATGTCAGCGGGGTCACTCCCCCCAAAGCGGGGCACGGGGACACTAATCTGCTCGTAGTTCTCATCCAAGTAGATCCCCACGTTCTCATGCAGCTCTTGTCTCCCTAGCAACGGAGCGTGCACCGAGTCCTCGTACATCACCCGACAATGGAACAGGCTGTCCTCGGGGACCTGAACGGAGGGGTGAGAAAGAGAGGAGGGTTAGAAGAACGTGTGAAGGACGAGAGAGAGAGAGAGAGACAGAGAGAGAATATCACAGACAGAGGGCAGACGCTTTAGGGACAATTGTGAAAATGAGGGAGAATGGTGGCTTGGTGAGTTTGTCTAGTGAGACGGAGTCTGTCCTGGATTTTCACGCTCACACACGGAGGAGGAGAAGTGTGAGCTGACCACTCACTCTCGTCTGTTCCGTCTTGGCTCGGACATAAACGGGCCTTCAGAAAGACACGCCGACACACCGTCTGCTAGTCCAAAAGTTCTCACCTGAGCACTGTAGTAGTAGTGGTACACGCAGACGGACACCACGATCAGGCCAGACGTGAAGATCACCAGACCAAAGATCAGGCAGCAGATACTGTTTATGGGAGACTTCTTAGTTCTGAGCGGGAGCACCATCTCCTCCTGTGGGGAGCAAGGAAGAAAGTTATCACTATTTTCAATTATTAAATGCTCATTTTAATTGTGATCAAATGCAGAATGAAGTGTCTGGACCGCCATTAGGACTGATGGGAGGCACCCGGTACATTTTGCTCATTAACGACCTTCATTTCTACCGGATCTTGAAATAAAACTCTCCAGCATCAGACGGGCGCTAGTGGCACATCGTTTCTGTCACCCCCCCCCCCCCCTCTCTCTCTCTCTCTCTCTCTCTCACCCCCTCCGTCACCACACAGTTCTTTATGTAACTGCCAAGACATTAGTCACGCAACGTCTCAAGACGTCAGGCCGCGCGCGCTCTACCGGCCCGTCCGCCCCCGGTCTCTCAGACGGCGCGAGGACACCGCTTGGCTCGTGCGGTCTGCGCTACCGGAGCCACTGGCCGTCTGGCGCAGATGCGCGTTAATCTAGATACTGTACTCACAGTGTTTGGATATAACTCGTTTCTACACGCCGTGTGTAAGTGACGGACGCTTCTTAGAGAGCGGGGGAAGAAATACCGACACAGAAACAAGTTTAAAGAGGCAATACTGCGTCCTTTTAGACTCATTTAATCCCTCAGTTTATCTATTAATAGCAGGACTGAAAATGGACCCGTTTTAATATAGCCCGGGTAATGACGTCATGTGGAGGCCGTGGGCGACATTACAATAGATGTAGCATATTAATCTTACCGCATTACATTTAGGTTAAGTCCATTACATTTAGGTTAGGTGCCATCCACATGAAAAATAAATTAAACCTTATCGAACTTTAATCTAAAGTGTCAGCAGTGCAAGTTAATCCGGTTAATCTAGTAATTTATCTTGCAGTGTGATCGCTTACATCGTAATCCGATACATTTCGTCCTGGTGCATAATCACTAAAGTTTCCCACATTCACATCGACAACATAATCAGTCATAGTTTGTATCTGCAGTAGGATCGCGTTTGTACATACCGATGTAATGTCAATGTCCCATGTTCCGTGGGGACTTTTAATGTTGCTTTACCTCTGATTATTGAGATAACTAAATGATTATTCTCTTAGATTATGCAGATCACTAAATATATAATTGCAGTGTATTCTAGTCTAGGGTTTAGCACACAAGACTGTTCAGCATTGCAAAGGATGCTGAACACAGCCCGCTATTGAGTCGTACCTTTGGGGTATTACCAATAATATAATATTGTTTTCTGCAGTTTATTTCACGGAAACATAGTAAGTAATTACAATATACCATAAAGTAAATGCATGTTTTAAAATGCAATAAACACTGAAGGTACGCAGTGTTATAATGCATCAAACAGATCACCAGACCGTCCCAATAACAAAGTAGTCTTTCACCCGTTTCCTTTTGTATAAGGGGATAAACTCACGTGAGGATATGGCACGATAATCTCCTCCTTGTCTTCATCATCCTGCTTTTCGGACTTCTGTGGCGATACGGTCTGAAACGATATCTTCACCATTTTCCCCCTTTTTGCTTGCGAGTTTACTTGTGCCGAACAGAACCAGACACCCCGCTGCTGTCGCCACCAAAGACGCTTCTGACGCTTCTGAGACTCCTAACCGAGCCCGAACTTAAAGAGGATTCCCCGGCTTCCGGTACATTTCAAAGTAAGAGTCGTCCAATCATCAACCACGAGCTATAAATAACGTCGCATATAAATATCGATCGGCGAAAGAACACTGGAAATTCCTTGCGAGCAGAAGTAAACTTTTGTTTCACGAGAGAACGTGAAGTTAGAGTACCAGAAAATCTAAAAAGCCTAAATGATCTTATAATCAAATTAAGTATTTGGTGGAGAATGCCATGGAATTATTATTATTATTATAGACCATGTAATTATGATGCAGAACTAGAACCGCAGATGCCTGATGTTTGAGACACACACACACACACACACACGAACACACCCGAACACACACACACACACACGAACACACACACACACACACACACACACACACACACACGAACACACACACACGAACACACACACACGAACACACACACACACACACACACACACACACACGAACACACACACACGAACACACACACACACACACACACACACACACACACACACACACACACACGAACACACACGAACACACACACACACACACACACACACACACACACACACACACACACACACACACACACACGAACACACACACACGAACACACACACAAATATATTACAGCTACTATGCCCTCACAAATGCCGTGTCCACGTACGGTGAGGAAGACAGTCATTCTGCAGCGTCAACACACTCTCCAGCCTGTCTGTTGTTATCCACCCTCCTGTGTCTGTGCTGTCTGTTGTTATCCACCCTCCTGTGTCTGTACTGTCTGTTGTTATCCACCCTCCTGTGTCTGTGCTGTCTGTTGTTATCCACCCTCCTGTGTCTGTACTGTCTGTTGTTATCCACCCTCCTGTGTCTGTGCTGTCTGTTGTTATCCACCCTCCTGTGTCTGTACTGTCTGTTGTTATCCACCCTCCTGTGTCTGTACTGTCTGTTGTTATCCACCCTCCTGTGTCTGTGCTGTCTGTTGTTATCCACACTCCTGTGTCTGTACTGTCTGTTGTTATCCACCCTCCTGTGTCTGTGCTGTCTACAAACGAGAGAGCAGCAGTTCTCACATGTGCCTCTTCACCGGATTATCAAATAGCCAGACAGTGATGACAAGCCTAATAATCTCAAGTGGGATTATCTCCTGGGTTCTCGCGATACAGTTACACTTGTTATGACTCCACCCTTATGGTGCTTATGGTGCTATGGTGTCTTAACAGATATCAGAGCTACAATCAACTTGGTGGAGAGGAGCTCTGGGAAATTAAAGTGGACATGCAACTCTTGCCTTAAATTTAATAATAATTATTTTAATAAAAATTAAGAAGAAGACATGTACAAACCTATCAGGAATTAATATTTGGACCTGGCCAATCAGCTCATAATTCATGTGAGCACATTTTGTAATGTGTGTCCCACTTCAATAAAAAACAATTCCTTGATAAAACAGGGATTGTATGCTTAAGCAATACACATGCCAGGTGTTTCTAAAAAGCGATACCTTTTAGTTTCCAAGTTTTCTCTGTGTAATTAAATCATTAGCGCTGAGTGTCTTAGTGCGCCTCCTGTTCGTACAGCTAGGGCTTTTAACATGAAATGTTCCAGAAATGGTTGTGCCTTCCGATTCTTATTTTAGCCATTTTACGATGTACTACGCATTCAGATTTGCATCAGCTTTCCGGAAGTCAATAAATAACTTGACATGTAATAATGCTTTATATGGAAAAATCATCTAGGCTGTGAAGTACTCCTTCCTAATCCTTCAGTTTATCAAAATGCCCCGGAGCTAAGTTTGAATTGCCAAACGTCAGGAAGATTTATTGAGTCTAGGCTTTTAGCCTGATATCACATAATAACCCTTATTATGTATTGTGTGGTGTCGGGCGCAGTTATTCGATACCTCGTTAGATTACACTTAACGGGTCTGTGGTGTCTCTAGTCTGCCGGGTTTTGCTCGAAGGGTGACGATTCCACTTTGTTAATAAAATATTCTTTTGACAAGTGATGGCAGTTGGGTGTTTTTTTTTACGTATTTCTGACAAAACGCAATTAGATCATATTAGATTACCTTTATTGTCTACCGCTGTGGAAATGTATCTTCAATTTCTTTTAAATACGACATGACACGGTTAATATTGTTGTAAAACAACTGATGTGCGTTATCATCGCCACCTCTCATTCCAGTTGAAGGGCGCTACTTTAAACTACTTAAAGCTAAAACAGTGCATGGAATAAAAAAGACTGAATTGCTCTAAAGACCTTAAGTCGTCGGCCAGATGGAAGTAACTCAAATTTTAGTGATGGTGAGAAGGTTCTGTGCGTTCCTAAGCTGCCTGCTGTTAAATATATCACTAAGCAATTTATGTCGCCTACAATCACATTCCTAGCCAAAGTCACCATCCGCCGAGCTTTCTTTAAAACTTTTACTAAAGACACAATAAAATAAATGTTATGAAGTATCATTTCGGCATAAATACATAGCCTATGAATGTATGTAGTATTATGTATATATTAAAACGTCTTCAATACCAGGCACATTCTAGCTTAGAATAAAAACGTCAGCATAATACCATATAATAAATTATGCTGCCCCCGAAATCTGCGTAATTATGACTCGCGCCGTGGAATGAGACACCGACGCACCGACGCACCGACGCTGCGCGTGCGGGCGGAACGAGCGCGTGTTGCACCAGCAGGGGGCGAACGACGTACGAACAGGAAAAGTTCAACTGGATGTCCAGATATGTTTAAGGGGCATGTAATTGCAGGACAACAAAAAGTCAAAAAGTTTATTTTATGTTATGTTCTCTTTTGTACTCACATTTGGACTTTTTCCTGTTTAGTTGCGTTTTCTTCGCATGTATTAACGATCAAGTTACAGGAAAACATTTGTTATCACAGATCATGATATTAGTTAAAAGTCTACACTGCGACTGAATAACACTATCCTTGACCCATTAAAGGCGACACATCAAGTTATGTGAGAAATACCTGTTAAATGTTATCTGCTCCTCGAGTGTTGGGCTGTTGTGATGACCTAAGAAGTCATTCACAAAGCCATCTAACAAACTGCCTAATATACGACACCCATCTACTATATAGGCCTATATTAGTTCTAACTTCATATTGATGTGATTTATTTCTTATAAGACTTCTGTCAAGTAGCGCACCTTAATTTCATAGTACACACAGTACAATAAAGAAATCGTATCTAATAAGCTACATTATATTATTCATATTATTGTTAGTCTAGTGTAAATAGTAAATAAAGTGTCCAGACAGTGATCTGCGCTTTCAGTGGGTTTGGTGTTCAGACTGGCGGACAAAGCGCGCGCCGCTGATTGGCCGCGTGCACCCGTCAGGCCCCGTCCGCTCTCAGCACAGTCACTACTCGCATTCACATGTAAATCAGTCCTCATAAATGCCCCCCTCACTCACACACTTTGCACAATACACGCCTTGCTCGTTAGCGTCCTGTGTAGGCCTTTGTTTCTTACTGAGCTCGCCGGCCATCTGTCCTATTCAAGAGTGGCGACGGTGCTGCGCGCATTGAGTGCGGCTCGGTTCTGGGTTTGGGAAACATCACAACATGGCCCCTGCAGCTCGCAGTGACAAGAGTGAACCGTGCAAACGGGAAGATGACTACGGGATACGAGGAGACCGAAAGGTACAACACTTCTGCGCGCTCGTGTCATACGTGTTTGCTGAGCAACACGCTTGTTTGTTTGTTTGTCTGATGTAGTTTATAATATCTCACACACGCAGACGAGAAAACCTCTGGTGGAGAAGATGAGACGCGCGCGCATTAACGAAAGTTTGCACGAGCTCCGTCTGCTGCTGGCCGACTCGGACGTAAGACCCACTTCTCCAAATTACACGGCTCAGTGTGATGACGAAACCGTGTGCTGGGCTAACCAGTACCGACGGAACCGAGACCTTACGGTGTTTATGTCCGCAGGCACAGATAAAGATGGAGAATGCCGAGGTGTTGGAGATGACCGTGAAGCGTGTAGAGAGTATTCTCCAAACCAAAGCCAAAGGTGAGCACCTGGATATCACTACAGACCCCCTTCATATGAAATCTGGCACGAGTATGATTATGATTTTGGTCTTAATCGTGTATTCTGTCTTGTATCTTCAGCAGCTGACAGCACGAGCCGGGAGGCGCGCGAGAGATTCGCCGCCGGTTACATCCAGTGCATGCACGAGGTACACACGTTCGTGTCCAGCTGTCCGGGAATCGACGCCACGGTCGCGGCCGACCTTCTGAACCATCTCCTGGAGTGCATGCCGCTGAACGACGAGAGCCGCTTCCAGGATGTCCTGTCCGACCTGCTGATGGACCCCAGTACCTGCAGCACTTGGTCAAGTGAGGGGACACCGCGCTCCCCGGGGTGCACGAGCGTCTCCGGCGTCCCCTCCGGCGGTTCCCCGTCGCCCTCCGCCACATCCAGCTACGATCTGTCGGACGTGGACGACACGGACACCGAGCACAGCCACGTTTCGGTGGACGCCGTGGATAACCGGGACGTTCAGGACGTGCCAACGACCGTCTACTCCAAGTCTGTGTGGAGACCGTGGTAGAACCGGCACCGGCGTGTAGACTGGTGGTGGGACATTCAGAATTAGACGAGGACGTTTTGGACTCGTTTTAGGCTGTGAGGTTTTAGCCGTCGACGGAATGGTCTGTGACAGGAATATTTTGAAGCTCTTCTTGGTGTGACAGCCACGTTTTAGTCCAGTAGCATCGAAACATTTTTTTATACCAGCATCTTCGTATTTAAATGTTTTGTGTAAGCTAAATTAAGACTGTTAGGATAGTATTTCTCGCAAGCACATATCTGTATCTTATTGTAGAGGAGAATGTAAATACGTCATTATTATTGAAGATATATGAATGAATATGTTGTTCTTCATTAATAAACCCATGCATTGTGTAGACAATTGTGTTAAGATCTTTAAATTGTGAATTGTAATGTTATGTTGAAGTAATAATAATATCAATTTTATAAATAAATGTGTGGTTTTAATTATTATGACGGACACCTTTCATAACAACAAGACAAATCTGTCAACTATTAACTGTAAATACCACACACAGTGTTGTGGGACAGGAAGTGTCACTAAAGGTGTGCAGCACCTCTGCTGTGCAGAACACTTCAAAGCGAGAAGGTGCGCGTGCAGCTTCCTTTTGTCCGTCTCGTGCGTTAAACCCGACACCTCGTGGTCGTGCAACCCCGACCTCCTGCACCACTCCGTCTGCAAAGGCCTTTCACTCTTCCGCATCACGACTTGCGTTTTATCCTCCCCGGTATCCTCCAATAGTATACGGCGCGAGACTGGGAGACTCTCTCACCATGGCTCTCTCATCCTGGCTGCACCGCGCTGGTGAAGTTCCGTTATAGTATCGCGTGATAGGAATTTCTAAATAAAAGTAATAAATGCAAATTTACCGTTTCTACATAAATAACTACATATACTAGTTATACCTTCACTCTTTGTATTTACGAAACATCCCATATGGCATTATAAGGATGTTTGCAAAGGATTTGAGAACTTCAATGCACATTAAACTTAATGTTTTGCAGATAAAATTCAGGTAGAAATACATGAAAACAAACAAACAAAATATTTCCATTTAGAACTTTATTTTTGCAAAAGCCGCATGGCTTCCCCTCTTTAAACACTGTTCAATTTACAGTTGATTGGTATTCCCAATTTGTCAAGCATTGTTCATTGTTCCCATGCGAAGTTTACAATGCAGAGAACTTAACAGGCTATTCTTAAATGTTTTCCTCTCCATAAAGTAACTTTATGAACATATACACTGCCAATACAAGACTAGAATGTAAGATTCGTTTGTCTACAAAAACGAGGTATTTTAACTTACACTAAACGCTGGCGTCGGCCATCGTTTTGCACACGAACGAGCATGCGCGAGATCAGGAACGCGTTTGTGCCATGGCCAGGCAGCCACGCACACGCAGCCACGGGGAGGTGGTCTCTTTTCTCGAGCCGTACCCTCCTCGTAAAAAGGGCAATACACCGTCATCTAAACTAAAATGGGTTATTTGGTCTCAGGTCAAAGGGGACACATGTCTCTAGTACTATAATGTCTAATACGCGAGTAGTCTTGGACCACTTTGAAAAGTCTGCACTGTAGTCTTTATTACTAGGATAGTAAACTAGAGGTTTAAGACTGAGCCCAGGCTGTTATGACATATCGATAATACTAAAACAATTAGCCATATTCTTCACTCTGAACCCCAACGTCTCATATCTTTAAACATGCGGATAGGCTAGACAGTAACTTTAAGGATTAATGAATAGTAAATATAGAAATCACACAATGTAGGTCGTGATGAATCATAAAACCCAAATGGGAATATTAAATATTCTTTCTGCTTATGGTCATTTTAAACACATGTTCAACAATTCACACTCTGAATCCATGAGCAGCAGACCAACTTCAAAATTTAAGCCAGACACTAAACTTTAGAGAAAGGATAAGTCTGGGGCAGAGTGCGGAGCGTCACCCGGACCAGCGTCACCAGGACCAGCGCTACCAGGACCAGCGCTACCCGGACCAGCGTCACCCGGACCAGCGTCACCCGGACCAGCGTCACCCGGACCAGCGCCACCAGGACCAGCGTCACCCGGACCAGCGTCACCAGGACCAGCGTCACCAGGACCAGCGCCACCCGGACCTGCGCCACCGCCTCCATCACCGCCACCTCCCCCTTGCACGTGCTGGGTGACCAAAGACGAGTCGTTTCATCTTGTTAAGCCACGGATGTAACAAGGACGCGAGGGCGAAATAAGGACGTATTCATCTGAGTCCGCGGACTGTGGGCTGGTGAAGGGACCTCATTTGTCGGATTAGTGGCGTCGGGTAGGTGTTGGTTTTAGGGGGAGGCGGGGGTGTCCGGGGAGTTAACACCTCGTGCCCAAACAGGTGGAGGTGCCAACAGCGCGGTGTAAATAAGGCCCGTCGCGCTCATCAAAGGCTTCCGAACCGCGGCGCGTCCTCCCCACAGCTCCCCTCTTCTCCCGGGTCACATTTACGGCTGTCACACACAACGGAGGATGTGTGTCGGATGTGTGCCGTAAAATACGGGCAGGAACAGTTCGGCCTAAAAGCGCCGGGTTCAGTTTTGAGCATATGGTAGCGGACACATGGCTACAACAGCCGCTTTGCATCACATACTAGAGTTAATGAGGTCTGAGTATTTGGTCGGAGCTGCAGCCCAGACTGTAATAAAGACAAAGCTTCCTGAACTCAAAACAACTCCATTGGAAGTAGGCTACATTTTAATTCATGAGCTTAACTGACAATCACAACCCAAAACTTAGTTTTCTAAAAAATACGATTTTATTCCAAAACAATACGTACTTGTAATGGGCAACATGCAACATTTGGTGTACAATTCTTAGACGTTTTAAGAGTAACATTTGAAGTGTTGACTGTAGTCTTATTAAGACTAGAGAAACACGTCCCTCCTATAATGTATAATGTATTTTGTACTTCACAATACTATCTGTCACATGCGAAACCTGTGACGTATTCTATTATATACTCAGCAGAAACATTCTGATCTTGTCTGACTCTGGTAGAAACTGCTGTGGTTACTGATATGACACCATTCTCTGATCCACCAGAGGAAATACAGAATATGTAAAGATCAAATTTTTCTTACGGATAATCTGAGAGTCTCGTAGGTCTGTTCTTGTTATAAGTTACACAGCTGAACAGGAGACATTTGAATACCAAAGTGATCTTATGGAATATAACTAGAGGACTTTAACAGTAAGCACCTTCTTTGAGAGATCTCTACAACTTAAACCTCTCTACCAAGCCTACTGGTTTATACAACAAAAATTACATATGGGAAATTTAGACATTTTTATTGCAACATTTTATTATTGGTTTAATTCTTCAGCATCGATTTGTGATGCAAAATTTTGCATTTCTTGGTCCAATATATTCCATTTTAGGTATTTATTTATCTCCTTCTGCTCTACATTAATAAATATGTTTAATACATTTATCCAGATTCATTAAAAAAGCTACAGTAAAAAAATAAATACATATTTATAACCTCTTCCAGTAGAAATTGTTCTTGACCATCTTTTCACATCCAAGCCACAAAAGTACACTTGAAAATTCAAGCCACAGTTATCCCAGTAATCCCAGTACACTTGAGAATCCAACGCTGGCTACAGTTCTACAGCACAAAATGTAGAACATGACAGAGGAAATGTTTTGATCCATTAAAAAACAGACTAAAACAAAAGAACAAAGACTATATGAAAAATAGTTTTTAGTAACAATACATACGTCATCAAAGGGACCAAATTCTGTACATGAGACATTCGATGTTCACAAAGTCTGTATTACAAGGGCTTTTTTTGTAAGAATAGTTTTGAAAAAGATTGTCTGAGATGTAATGAGGCTTTGAATTGTTGTCCCAACAAACACACACACACACACACACACACACACACACACACACACACACACACACACACACACACACACACACACACACACACACACACACAATTCAAAAATTCTAAAGCCTGTGACTGCTATACCTAAAAGTAACATAAAACAAAAAACTACAAAACCATGGAAATGTGTGTGTGTGTGTGTGTGTGTGTGTGTGTGCGTGAGAACGTTTCAGGTTCTTTGTTGCAGCTGGTGGGGGTTTGCTGTGATGTCATGGGGCTCTGACTCCCCCATGTTCAGGTCAGGAAGATCGTCTTCTGCCATCATCTCCATGAAACCTTCACAGCCAGCACATGCCTGCACAGAGTACAACACACACAGGGCTTAGGGTGAGGGTTAGGGTTAGGGTTAAGTGATGGTGTTAGGGTGTGAGGTGAGGGTGATGTGGGGGTGATGGTGTTAGGGTGTGAGGTGAGGGGGTTAGAGTGAGTGTTAGGGTGTGAGGTGAGGGTGATGGTGTTAGGGTGTGAGGTGAGGGTGAGGTTAAGGGTGAGGTGAGGGTGGTGTGGGGGTGATGGTGTTAGGGTGTGAGGGTGAGGTTAAGGGTGAGGGGGTTAGAGTGAGTGTTAGGGTGTGAGGTGAGGGTGATGGTGTTAGGGTGTGAGGTGAGGGGGTTAGAGTGAGTGTTAGGGTGTGAGGTGAGGGTGATGGTGTTAGGGTGTGAGGTGAGGGTGAGGTTAAGGGTGAGGGGGTTAGAGTGAGTGTTAGGGTGTGAGGTGAGGGTGAGGTTGAGGGTGGTGTGGGGGTGATGGTGTTAGGGTGTGAGGGTGAGGTTAAGGGTGAGGGGGTTAGAGTGAGTGTTAGGGTGTGAGGTGAGGGTGATGGTGTTAGGGTGTGAGGTGAGGGTGATGGTGTTAGGGTGTGAGGTGAGGGTGAGGTTGAGGGGGTTAGAGTGAGTGTTAGGGTGTGAGGTGAGGGTGAGGGGGTTAGAGTGAGTGTTAGGGTGTGAGGTGAGGGTGAGGGGGTTAGAGTGAGTGTTAGGGTGTGAGGTGAGGGTGAGGGGGTTAGAGTGAGTGTTAGGGTGTGAGGTGAGGGTGATGTGGGGGTGATGGTGTTAGGGTGTGAGGGTGAGGGGGTTAGAGTGAGTGTTAGGGTGTGAGGTGAGGGTGATGGTGTTAGGGTGTGAGGTGAGGGTGAGGTTGAGGGTGGTGTGGGGGTGATGGTGTTAGGGTGTGAGGGTGAGGTTAAGGGTGAGGGGGTTAGAGTGAGTGTTAGGGTGTGAGGGTGATGTGAGGGTGGTGTGGGGGTGATGGTGTTAGGGTGTGAGGGTGAGGGTGGTGTGAGGGTGGTGTGGGGGTGATGGTGTTAGGGTGTGAGGGTGAGGGTGATGTGAGGGTGGTGTGGGGGTGGTGCGGCTGCTCACCTTCACGTCTATGGCCTTAGGCAGGCCTCCCCTGCGCATCCAGGGGTGAAGGTCAGCCAGCTCTCTCCTCTGGTCCTCAGAGAAACGGGGCTGAGACTTGTGCATCCGTCTCAGCTTCTCACGGTCCTCACGCAGCACCTGCTGAATGTCACTGAACACAGAACACACACATTACACACAGACAACACACCCTTAACTCAGCAGGTAACTGTTAACCCTAAACCTAACCCAGTTAATTGAACTGATTGGTCGTGGTTAGGTGGAAAACGAATACACCTGGACCAGGATTGCTGGGATTTAAACTGCTATGTTCTACGAGCGATAGTGTTGGATACACTGAACACCGATTGACAGGGTTCCTAGTATTGGGGTTTAACATGGTGGCTTGAGGGGGGCGGGGCTTGTTTTCTTTTCTCTCCTCCCACTCACCGAGATGGCACCTGATAGGTCATCATAATCGCCTCGTCTGCATTGGCTGTGAGGAGCCACAGCGGGTCCTGCAGCACATACTTGATCATCTCACTCCCCTCCATGTTCACCGGCCCTGAAGCTCCGCCCCCCAGGAGCTTGGCCTTGTGGGACTTCTGGGAAGAGTCAACACTGCCAAAGTAGTTACTGCTGTTATTACTGGTGTTACTGCTCCCTGGAGAGAGAGAGAGAGAGAGAGAGAGAGAGAGAGAGAGGGTGGGAGAGAGAGAGAGAGAGAGAGACGGAGAGAGAGAGTGTGAGGGAGAGAGAAACGGAGAGAGAGTGAGAGAGAGAGAGAGAGTGAGAGAGACAGGGAGAGAGAGAGAGGGTGGGGGAACACACAAAGAGACAGATGAATCAGAATCCTTGTTAACACCTGACACTCAGGTACCCACATGAAAACCCACGAGGTGGGCGGGGCTAGTGGTGAACAGGGTGGGGCTGTCTGTCTGTCTGTCTATCTGAATGTACCAGGTGCTCCCAAATCAAAGCACGAGTTTTGCTTATGTAAATCAGTGTAATGGGTGCAGCAGTAAAACTCTCTAAAAGATTTGATTTTTTTTCTCAGGTTAACAGATTTACTTATGGAAATTAGTGTAATTACAGCACCAATAAAATGTTTCAAATGGATTTATGCAAAGTAGCCAGATGGTTGGGTGATGTACAGCACAGCGGTCCAATCACGTGCTTGTGTTCATGTGAGCACGAGCAGACCGGGTTCTGCAGGATTTGTGAACACTCTTAACTGTACTGCATGAACCTGTCATAAAGCCTGCAAACATTTCACCTTCTTTATAGTGATGATTTACATAAAATCACCCCCGAGGGGTCTTCAGGGGAGTGATACATAACTGAAGCTGTATTTACATCAGTGTATCTATCCAGATGGCTTCCAGCTTTCACAAGCACAACCCATAGAACATGCTCAGAACAACTCCAACAAGACATTATTAGCATTATTATTATTATATTTATACAGTCAATAGTTCTTATTATCTTATAATAGTGTTTATAATCTCTCTTATCTTATTCAGCTGTGCCATTGTGACTCCAAATTCAAAGTATACCGAGATTAAGGGGCACTAAGACCTGGGGGAGGTGCTGAAACCTGATACACAATTTGAGTCTGGAAGATGTGATGTCTGGGCCATCTGTGACACCATTGTGGTCACTGTGCTGCTTTTCTAAAATGTCAACCAGTTTGTGTCGCGCTATGCGTAAGAGCGACTGTCTGTGCGTCACAGAATGTTGATGAACACTCATCATAAAAGTAAAGAATACACAATTTGGATGTATTTTACAATTGTCCCAAATGAAATCACACAACATACTAGTGAAAATCCCATTAAGAGGAATCTTACTCTAGAGGAACCCTGACGAATGGTCAAATGTTAATAAAAAAAAAAACATCTTCAATGTTAAAGCAGCATTTAGTGCAGGTGTGGATGGATGTATGGAACCTGCACTCTTCCTGCAATAGAACTCGCTGACTGGACTGAGAAATGTTCAGAAACACCTCCCAGTTGGGACCCATCAGAGGCAGCAGGCCTGTGTGCATCCTTGGCATTTAGATCACACTAATGGCACATGACTTCCTGCAGAATCTTAGAATGTACCAGTGTTAAACTGTTCTAGAACACATCTATTTTAGAATGTCTAGAATACATTTATTTTGGAATGTCTTTGACCTGTGTTAGAGTGTTCTAGAATGCCTCTGTTTTAGAATGTCTTTTACCTGTTTTAGTGTTCTAGAATGCCTCTGTTTTAGAATGTCTTTTACCTGTGTTAGTGTTCTAGAATGCCTCGGTTTTAGAATGTCTTTTACCTGTATTAGTGTTCTAGAATGCCTCGGTTTTAGAATGTCTTTTACCTGTGTTAGAGTGTTCTAGAATGCCTCTGTTTTAGAATGTCTTTTACCTGTATTAGTGTTCTAGAATGTCTTTTACCTGTGTTAGAGTGTTCTAGAATGCCTCTGTTTTAGAATGTCTTTTACCTTTGTTAGTGTTCTAGAATGTGTTTACTCTAGAATGTGTTTACCAGTGTTCCAGTGTTCTAGTGTTGTAGTATTCGTAACACTCACTGGTCCCGCTAGCAGATACACCACTGGCCGACGTCCCGCAGGCCGACGTCCCGCAGGCAGACATCCCGCAGCCGTTGGAGGCGGAGCCCATGGAGCCGGACGTGGCCGAGCCGGTTCCCGAACGGGAGTCTTCGAGCAGGAGGACGTCCATGAGGTCACTGGACGAGGAGAGTGCATCGCCATGGTGATCATCACCAGCACAGCCCTCACCCTGGACGAGAGAGTTGATGTGAGGAGAGAAGAGACAGTGAGAACGTCTGAAGAATGTCTTAAAAGTCTTTAAAAAATGTCTTAAAAACCCTGAGCCCTTTTTTGTTTTGTAACCTCTGTCATTTTCCACTATAAGACTGGACTGCCTGAGTTTGACTCTTTTGAACACATAAACTTGGTTTTTCAGAATAGCTAGGAGCTGCTGGGATTCTTTTAATCTGTGTAATCTGTGTAATCTGTGTAATCTATGCTAATCTATGTATTCCTTATTCCTGTGTATAAGGAAGGAAGATGGTACTATGAAATCTTTATCAGAGTATTTCAAATATGATCTCTGTCTTAGATATACAGAGAGGCACTTTATGTGATATATGCTGGTGAATCTTTCATACTGATGAAGTTTCTTTGATTGTGAGGTTTATACAGTACAGTGTCACTGTGACTGTTAAGACATTTATTAGTATACCTGTCATTTTGCCTGTTAAATGTCAAACTACTTATCAAACGCTGCAAACTACAACACTGCCACCTGGTGTTAAGAAGTAATGATTACAGGTGAAGAGACAGAAAGAGATAGATACACAGTGAATGAAAGAAAGCAAAAAGGAAAGGGGTTTCAAACGAAAGGCTGAATAAAAAGGAACAAATACAAGTGGAGATTTCTGTGAAATGATGTGCGTACCTGCTCTTTCTCGGTCTTGGCCGGTGTGCTAGCGTTCCTTCCTTTCTCTGTTGCAGTGCTGCAGTTCCCCTGAGCTCCAGCAGAGGGCGCACAGCTGTCCTGTCTCTCCACAGAGCGCTGGGTCTCCTCCAGCTGCAGCAGGTTGAGCTGCAGGGGGGAACTGCAGCGAGACTGGAAAAGGGGCGGAGACGACTGGTCCCGCCCACCCACCGACTGAGGGGTGGAGCTCCGTGACGGCCCCTCCCTCAGTTCCGGCTCGGTGGGCGGGTTGTCCGGGAGCGTGAACGGGAACGGCTGAGCAGGGAAGGGTGCTGATTGGCTGAAAGGGTTCTGTGTGGTGAACTGAGTCTGCACGGGGAATGTGGTGGGGGGCTGGAATACGCCCTGGGGGGGCAACAGAGTCTGGGGGGGCAACAGAGTCTGGGGGGAGAAGGGTGCTGGGGCAGTGAATGGTCCTTGGACACCTCCTATCTGGGGGTACATGTAGCCCGGCAACACCACAGCCACCATGGGTGTGATGAGAGGGGCCGTAAACGGAGTCTGCACGGGGCAGCGTGGGTCTTGGCTGCACTGGGCGTCCCCGAAGCCGGAGAGGCAGGCGTCCACCCCGGGGGTGATGGCGCTGGTCCCTGGGTACACCTGCAGGGGGTAGGCAGGCATCATGGCTGGGTAGGTGACGGGGAAGGTGGACTGGGAGGTTTCGGAGGGAGACCAGGAGGTCTGGTTCAGGCCCTGCAGCTCCTGCGTGGGCACACGGTGTCTGCGGTGGGACACGGTGCTGTCGGACGACTCGTTCTGACGCACGCGCTTGGGCTTGGTCTTCCTGTTGCGGCCGCCACGGCGAACCGCGGGCTCAGCTGTGTCTCCGGGCTTACAAACACGAGCAGGGCCAGCTGTGGTGGAGAGAGAGAGAGAGAGAGAGAGAGAGAGAGAGAGAGAGAGAGAGAGAGAGAGAGAGAGAGAGAGAGAGAGAGACAGGGAGAGAGAGACGGAGAGAGAGTGAGTTTCCCCCTCCTCCTATGACGGCACCATGAGGAGGTGTAGTTCCATCTCTAACACAAATGACAGCTATGATCACATGACCCCGGAACAAGCAGGGCAGGAAGTGACACGCATGGTTACCATGATCACCATGGAGCATACAGGTGCCTTCATGTCACGTTGATGTTATTATTCTCTCCATCTCCATGTGACACAGCGGCCGTTTGATACACACTTCCGCTCTTCAGAGCGGTAGAATCGAACTCTTTTTTAACTTTTTTTTATTCTTTTCGTCCTTCTCGCTCTTCCTCGGCTTTGTGATGCAACGTTCTGGCACTCAGACACTAACGCTGGGAGAGGGTGACTCACCGCTTACGCTGTCACACTGTTTTCACTCTTCCACGCGTGTGTGGGCTCAGAATGGGTGGACTCGGCCTTCGGGGAGAAAGACCTCTCCATACTCGCCATTCATGAGTTTTACATAAAAAAGGTCTCGCTAACGCAAACATCCATCACTCTCCTGGCTGCCGGTGTGAACTACGCCACCACACTTCACGTTTTTTTCTCAATTCACGAGGAAGTGAATGGAATCGGAACCGAAACGGTCTGAATTCACAACTAATTCAGGACTGGACCGAGACGTCCCAGAAGGCGTTTGCGTTTACCGTCGCACTGGACGTGTCCCTTCTGCCTCTCCAGGTAGAGCGAGCAGTCTGCTTTGAAGGCGTGGACCCCCCGCAGGTCCCGGAAGCGGCTGAGGAAGGCCTGCTCCTCCTTCTGTGTGTGGGCCGCCAGCACTTGCTTGGTCAGGCCCAGTTTCTTGTAGGCCTCCCTCTCCTGGTGGGGAGGTGAAACTGCAGGAGGCGGTGGGGGCGGGGCAAGGCCCTCCCCTGCATCGCCCGCACTGGGGCCGTCCTCCGTCATCTCTGAGGGAGGAAACCGGATTACCTTCAGCAAGAAGAACAGTAGGTGCTACTATAATACTAAACACTGTGAGGTCTAGAAGAGTAATAGTTTGGCATTCTGTGGTACTACACAGTATGTAGCATACTATAGTATAACTATGGTTCTCTGTGTAGTATTGCATGGAATTAAAAGTACTACAGTAGTATTATAGAATTAAAAGTACTACAGTAGTATTATAGAATTAAAAGTACTACAGTAGTATTGTAAAATGAAAAGTAGTATCCGTTTAGATTAGTTTAGAAACTTGAACTGATCGTGTTGTTTATCGCACTTTCTCTCGCTGTCTGGTGAACGTGCATCACTTTAAAAAGGCTCTGAATGAAGACTCCCTGTGTGTGTTGTGGAGGGTGGAGGTGTTGTGAAGGGTGGAGGTGTTGTGGAGGGTGGAGGTGTTGTGGAGGGTGGAGGTGTTGTGAAGGGTGGAGGTGTTGTGGAGGGTGGAGGTGTTGTGGAGGGTGGAGGTGTAGTGGAGGTGTTGTGCAGGGTGGAGGTGTTGTGAAGGGTGGAGGTGTTGTGAAGGGTGGAGGTGTTGTGGAGGGTGGAGGTGTTGTGGAGGTGTTGTGGAGGGTGGAGGTGTTGTGGAGGGTGGAGGTGTCGTGGAGGTGTTGTGAAGGGTGGAGGTGTTGTGGAGGGTGGAGATGTAGTGGAGGTGTTGTGCAGGGTGGAGGTGTTGTGAAGGGTGGAGGTGTTGTGGAGGGTGGAGGTGTAGTGGAGGGTGGAGGTGTTGTGGAGGGTGGAGGTGTTGTGGAGGGTGGAGGTGTCGTGGAGGTGTTGTGAAGGGTGGAGGTGTTGTGGAGGGTGGAGATGTTGTGGAGGTGTTGTGAAGGGTGGAGGAGTTGTGAAGGGTGGAGGTGTAGTGGAGGTGTTGTGGAGGGTGGGGGTGTTGTGGAGGGTGGAGGTGTAGTGGAGGTGTTGTGGAGGGTGGGGGTGTTGTGCAGGGTGGAGGTGTAGTGGAGGTGTTGTGAAGGGTGGAGGTGTTGTGCAGGGTGGAGGTGTAGTGGAGGTGTTGTGCAGGGTGGAGGTGTTGTGCAGGGTGGAGGTGTTGTGCAGGGTGGAGGTGTTGTGCAGGGTGGAGGTGTAGTGGAGGTGTTGTGCAGGGTGGAGGTGTAGTGGAGGTGTTGTGCAGGGTGGAGGTGTTGTGCAGGGTGGAGGTGTTGTGCAGGGTGGAGGTGTAGTGGAGGTGTTGTGAAGGGTGGAGGTGTTGTGGAGGTGTTGTGCAGGGTGGAGGTGTAGTGGAGGTGTTGTGAAGGGTGGAGGTGTTGTGAAGCGTGGAGGTGTTGTGCAGGGTGGAGGTGTTGTGAAGCGTGGAGGTGTTGTGCAGGGTGGAGGTGTTGTGCAGGGTGGAGGTGTAGTGGAGGTGTTGTGAAGGGTGGAGGTGTTGTGCAGGGTGGAGGTGTAGTGGAGGTGTTGTGCAGGGTGGAGGTGTTGTGAAGGGTGGAGGTGTTGTGCAGGGTGGAGGTGTAGTGGAGGGTGGAGGTGTTGTGGAGGGTGGAGGTGTAGTGGAGGTGTTGTGCAGGGTGGAGGTGTAGTGGAGGGTGGAGGTGTTGTGGAGGGTGGAGGTGTAGTGGAGGTGTTGTGCAGGGTGGAGGTGTAGTGGAGGTGTTGTGCAGGGTGGAGGTGTAGTGGAGGTGTTGTGAAGGGTGGAGGTGTTGTGCAGGGTGGAGGTGTAGTGGAGGTGTTGTGAAGGGTGGAGGTGTTGTGGAGGGTGGAGGTGTTGTGCAGGGTGGAGGTGTAGTGGAGGTGTTGTGCAGGGTGGAGGTGTAGTGGAGGGTGGAGGTGTAGTGGAGGGTGGAGGTGTTGTGCAGGGTGGAGGTGTTGTGCAGGGTGGAGGTGTAGTGGAGGTGTTGTGCAGGGTGGAGGTGTAGTGGAGGGTGGAGGTGTTGTGCAGGGTGGAGGTGTAGTGGAGGTGTTGTGCAGGGTGGAGGTGTTGTGCAGGGTGGAGGTGTTGTGCAGGGTGGAGGTGTAGTGGAGGTGTTGTGAAGGGTGGAGGTGTTGTGGAGGTGTTGTGCAGGGTGGAGGTGTAGTGGAGGTGTTGTGAAGGGTGGAGGTGTTGTGAAGCGTGGAGGTGTTGTGCAGGGTGGAGGTGTTGTGCAGGGTGGAGGTGTAGTGGAGGGTGGAGGTGTAGTGGAGGTGTTGTGCAGGGTGGAGGTGTAGTGGAGGTGTTGTGCAGGGTGGAGGTGTAGTGGAGGTGTTGTGAAGGGTGGAGGTGTTGTGCAGGGTGGAGGTGTAGTGGAGGTGTTGTGCAGGGTGGAGGTGTTGTGAAGGGTGGAGGTGTTGTGCAGGGTGGAGGTGTAGTGGAGGGTGGAGGTGTTGTGGAGGGTGGAGGTGTAGTGGAGGTGTTGTGCAGGGTGGAGGTGTAGTGGAGGGTGGAGGTGTAGTGGAGGTGTTGTGCAGGGTGGAGGTGTAGTGGAGGTGTTGTGCAGGGTGGAGGTGTAGTGGAGGTGTTGTGAAGGGTGGAGGTGTTGTGCAGGGTGGAGGTGTAGTGGAGGTGTTGTGAAGGGTGGAGGTGTTGTGGAGGGTGGAGGTGTTGTGCAGGGTGGAGGTGTAGTGGAGGTGTTGTGGAGGGTGGAGGTGTAGTGGAGGGTGGAGGTGTTGTGGAGGGTGGAGGTGTTGTGCAGGGTGGAGGTGTAGTGGAGGGTGGAGGTGTTGTGCAGGGTGGAGGTGTTGTGGATGCGCGTACCGGACTCCGGCTGAGGCTTCTTGTCTCCCACATGTACGATGGTGCTGCTGTAACTGCACTGGCTGGTGATGGAGACCACGCTCTCCGCCTTGCTGGGCAGGGCCAGGGGGGTGAGGGAGGAGCCCACCACCGCTGAGGCCGACGCCTTCTTGGACAGGTCCGCCTGGGCCTTCAGGTGATCTGACTCTGGAGGATAAACAAGTGTTGGAAGATGAATGCTGATTAATGTGGGTGTTAATATTTTGGAGTTCACTCATGGTTCTGGTAACGGTAATTTAGCCCATGACTGGTTCATCTAGTGTGTTTAAGACCCAGGGTGAAACATCTCCACTAACGTGCAGGGTTAGTGCTTCAGTGTGTGTGGGTCTCACTACCTTCCAACATCTGAACGGAGCTCTCTGCTGCCTTCTGCTTGTCCTCGTCTGAGGTGGAGGACGTGGTGTTGGAGGAGGACTGACACTTCCTCTTCACAGTGACAGGAACGTTGCAGCTCTCTAGATACCTGAGAGAGAGAGAGAGAGAGAGAGAGAGAGAGAGAGAGAGAGAGAGAGAGAGAGAGAGAGAGAGAGAGAGAAATGTGCAGTGATGTGCAGTGTTGTGGTGTTGTGCAGTATTGCAGTGTACCTGTGTTGTGGTGATGTACGGTGTTGTGGTGTTGTGGTGATGTACAGTGTTGCAGTGTTGCGGTGTACCTGATGACGCTGTCCAAGCAGCTGATCTGCTGGTAGGAATAAACCGTCTGGTCTTTGAAGGCGAGTTCCTCCTGCACAGACTGGTTCTCCACACTCTCTCTCCAGTTCACAGGGGGGGCGGAGTCTTTCACAGGGGGGGCGGAGTCTTTGGGCCGCACCGCCTTCTGGAGCAGTTCTGCTAGTGAAAGGGGCATGTGATTAGACTCTAAATGACACACACACACACACACACACACACACACACACACACACACACACACACACACACACACACACACACACACACACAGGTGTATTTCTGTACTTACTTCCTGAATTCTTTTTAGACTGCTGCTCCTGGTTCTTCTGCATATGCACACCTTTACAAATCTCCTGAAATGTTCTCTGTGGAAACACACACACACACACACACACACACACACACACACACGCATAAAATATTCGGCACAGCTGTCAGCATCAGACGTCTAACCTACGGAGGCCATGGGGATGTTAAATATTTGCATTAGCAGCTTTTGACCTTTGGTGAACACACGCGCGGGGTGTGTGAGTCCCACCCATATTAAAAAAACTTTTAAAGAGCAGGTCAACACACTTTAACACCAACATCTGTTACTGAGGCACATATGGGAGTTTGTGTGTGTGTACATATTAATATATATCAGGGTTGAATTTGGAGAAGCTATAAAGGAGTGACCTAAAAATAAACATCTAACTATCAGGTCAACTAAAAACACGCTTAGCCAAGATCTGTCTGACTGTGAATGTGTAGTTCAAATCCAGCGAGACATTACAGTGAAATTAGTGTGCAGTTATTGTTTTGAGCTCTAGTGATCTGTGGTTAAACATGCCCTATCAAACTGTGGTGACAGAGTCATGTGACACACAGAGCAGCGGTCATGTGACACAGAGCAGCGGCCATGTGACTTACGGGTTTGGCTCTGCTGGTCTCCTCGTCGTCGCCGCGGGGACGGTTACCGTTGCTCTCGCTGGACGACGGTACGCTCATCAGGTGATCATTACTGCCCAAGCTGCCATAACCACTCGAGCCGTTATTATGGACAGGCTGCAGGCATAGACACACACACACACACACACACACACACACACACACACACACACACACACACACACACACACACACACACACACACACGGGTTAGTTTATGCTCTTTCTCACTCTGGGATGACATTGGTGTGTAAATGATGTTGTTGACACTGGAATTAATTACTTTTTACAATTCCTCAGACAGAAAATGTCATAATTTCTTATGTCTTCCCCTCTCTCTCTCTTTCTTTCTCACTCTCTCTCTCTGCGAACTGACCTGCAGCAGTAGTCTGTGTATCTGTTCAGTTATTTCCTGGATGTCAGAGTCCATGGCCTTCCCCTCCGCTGTGGGCGGAGCTGAAAACACATCCTCGTTCACGGGGCCCCTGGAACAGACCAGACCAGCACAACCAGTTCAGGGATCAAACTCCAGTTCAGGGATCAAACCCCAGTTCAGGGATCAAACCCCAGTTCAGGGATCAAACCCCAGTTCATACTCATTACAATGGAACCTAAATAAGCCTGCTTAGAAAATTAACCCCAAACCCGAACTGCAAATGTACAGACAGGTAGATACAAT
>NC_135229.1:1450042-1475042 GCF_052324685.1 Brachyhypopomus gauderio | reverse complement strand
GTGTGTGTGTGTCCATACCTGCAACCACTGGTGTAGTGTGTATGTGTGTGTGTGTGTGTGTGTGTGTGTGTGTCCATACCTGCAACCACTGGTGTAGTGTGTGTGTGTGTGTGTGTGTGTGTGTGTGTGTGTGTGTGTGTGTGTGTGTGTCCATACCTGCAACCACTGGTGTAGTGTGTATGTGTGTGTGTGTGTGTGTGTGTGTGTGTGTCCATACCTGCAACCACTGGTGTAGTGTGTGTGTGTGTGTGTGTGTGTGTGTGTGTGTGTGTGTGTGTGTCCATACCTGCAGCCACTGGTGGAATGTGTGTGTGTGTGTGTGTGTGTGTGTGTCCATACCTGCAGCCACTGGTGGAGTGTGTGTGTGTGTGTGTGTGTGTGTGTGTGTGTGTGTGTGTGTGTGTGTGTGTGTCCATACCTGCAGCCACTGGTAGAGGGTGTGTGTGTGTGTGTGTGTGTGTGTGTGTGTGTGTGTGTGTGTGTGTGTGTGTGTGTGTGTGTGTGTGTCCATACCTGCAGCTACTGGTGGAGGGTGTGTGTGTGTGTGTGTGTGTGTGTGTGTGTCCATACCTGCAGCCACTGGTGGAGGGTGTGTGTGTGTGTGTGTGTGTGTGTGTGTGTGTGTGTGTGTGTGTGTGTGTGTGTGTGTGTGTCCATACCTGCAGCCACTGGTGGAGGGATTGTCCGGTTCAGAACTGGCACTCAGCAGACTGAAGGCGTTGGAGCTGCTGGGTGGAGATGGACTATGAGAGTTGGAGCTGCAAACACAACAAAACAACAAAACAACAGTCAGAGCCCAGCACGTCTGTCCTGTGTTGTTACCCCAGCAACAGGGGCATGACTCATCACTGCCTTTCACTCAGTACTCATTCAGTACTTATTCAGTACTTATTCAGTACTTATTCAGCACTCATTCAGTACTCATTCAGTACTTATTCAGTACTTATTCAGCACTCATTCAGTACTCATTCAGTACTTATTCAGTACTTATTCAGCACTCATTCAGTACTCATTCAGTACTTATTCAGTACTCATCAAACCTACGCTAAACAACGCTGCTTAATAAGAGGCGACGGTCATTTCAGCGCACGCAGTGTGTCATGGCTGCTGGTCACAGCGTATAACAGCGCTGCGGTGCACACTGTGCAGCTGTGTGGGCCTTTCTGATCAGACCATTACTGGCGCTCAGGGTGACAGTCTGATGTCACTAAACGCCTCTTCACTGAAGCTTTCATAGAAGTGGCTTTTGTGATGGGAGAGCAGCACGGTGTCACACAGAGAGAGAAACACACACACACACACACACACACACACACACACACACACAGTACAGGATGTTTCTATAAGACTTCCGTTTCCATTCAAAGTAGTGAATAAATAATCCAGTCACATTTGGCTAACTGTTGGGTGTGTGTTGCAGAATCAGACATAAGAGAAGACGTGGTAATGGGGTGCTGGAGACCCTGAGATCTGAAGCCTGGACCCACACCCACATCTCCACTTCAGGCAGCGGTGGTGCACCTGAACTACGCCTCTCTGCTCAGTGTGAAGCGGGTCAGCCTGTTCCACTCTCAAGAACCCAATTAGCACCCTCACCATGGCCTCTACGTCTCCGGTGCTCCTTAAACCGAGCTGATAAACAATCCTCCAAGACCCCCACAGCTACGAGTATAAGAGGACAGTAGGTCACTACCTTTACTCCATTACATGTACCTCAGTAGCATTTAGAACATATTTACATTAAATGCATATTTTGTTAGTCTTGCTCTACTTTGCGAATGGCCTGCCCACTAGGGGGCAACAGAGAGATCATGGAGAGACTTTGCTTCAGTAAGCTCACCAAGGGAAAAGGAAGAATTCCTGCATGGGTTGAAAGGGGAGACCTCCTCTACTGTGCATGACAACATTTATGAAGAGTTTCACACAGCACACGCTCAGCTCCATTTATCCTTATGAGACCAGCTATGCTGATACCCTGTACCTGTCCCTGTCCAACAGTGTACCTGTCCCTGTCCAACGGTGTACCTGTCCCTGTCCAACGGTGTACCTGTCCCTGTCCAATGGTGTACCTGTCCCTGTCCAAAAATGTACCTGTCCCTGTTGCTGAAGAGAAGAAACCATTTGCCCTGCTCTAAACATCACTGATACTCACTTTATAAACCGACACGTTTGACCGCCCGCAGATACAGTTGTTTAGCTAAGGAACACAAGCCAGTCAGCTGGTCTTGCTAATTGGTTGTCAAATTGCAATGTCAAAATCACACAAAATAAAATTCCTCTTTATTATGCCTTTTTTCATTCACCTGCCATTCTCCTGTCTCTGTATACAAACACCTGCATTCAAACACCTGCCTCTCCCTTATATATGTTATATATTAACACAAGCAGACTCTCTGCAGTGATTACTTCATGTATCAAGCCGATCACAATGTCCTTGTTGTGTCTCTGCAGAGGGGACGGCCACACACCGTCCTTCATCAGGGGCCTGTGGGGGATTATTAGTGGATTTCACTGCCCCAGACTACTGTAAGTCTCTGGGCTTAGCCCTGGAGGTGCTCGATAAAGACCTGGCCTGGGTACAGGTGACATTTTTGGATCCTTTAAGACAACATGTGTTTATAAATAGCCCTACAAGTAGCTTAGAATAGAAATCATGTTCCAAAATAACATCTCCAAGCAGTTACAATGAGCTAATTATATAAACTGAACCTTTAGCCAGCGAGGATTTGGCCTGTATGCTACTGATACTGTAGGTTAGTGTTGCAGACTAATTACATTTGGGGATAAGGTATGTTGCACACCCCTGCTACACGTGGGGCTTAAAGTAGATCAGAGCCTTTGCAATCTCATGCATCCTAATGGTGGCATAAGGTGTACGCTGGTGGAGAGCGTTCAATTAAGATTGTTGACCTTCGTACTGACCTTTCAAGGCTCTCCACCAATGGGCTTGTCCAGGTGCTGAAGACGAACTTTCTTTCACTAAACATTTTGTTTCATGACTTTTGGGAGTTTGGCTTTGGGCTTCTGGACATTTTCTCTTTCGTGTTAGCACAGTGAGACACAGATGTTCTTGTGCCGAACAGATACAGATCACTAGATGTGCTGTCAGGAGTTTGGCGGGCGCCCTAGCATAACTGACGGCTTCATGTCTCTAACGGCTGGATGGAGAGAGGGAGAGGGAGGGAGGGGGAGAGAGACAGAGAGAAAGTGAAAGCCTGTAGACAGGCCCGGGTGAGGAAAACCTGAAGCTGGAGAGAGACAAGAAGACAGAAAAACAAGAGACAGACAGTCACAACACACAAGCAGGAAGGGGAGGGGCTAGCCATATGCTCATATACACAAACAGCATGTTGGCATGGCAACAGGACTGCGGGCGCGCGGGAATGGAAAGTCTCCTAGACAGGCCACGTTTGGTCTGGGATTAGGAAGGATCACCGTCTCTCTCTCCTCTCTGATGAGACCCTAATAGCTTTTTCCTTTCCTTAAGTGAATTTCCCCAAACTGTCATGATTTAATGAAGTTGTTAAGAAAATGAAGCCTGTGGTTAATTTACTTTAGGTTGGGAAATTTCTCTCAGACATTCGGTCTGTAAAAGCTGAAGACATGCTGAGGGACACGGAGAGGGAGGTACGTCCACTTCAGGATTCTCCAACTGTCCACTTGACCTGAGGAGGGACCTCATCACCCTCTTTAACACAGGGTATGTGACGGCCATTTATCCGTCAATTATCAAAATGTTTATCAGCCCACCCTGCTGGGGCTCTTCCCACCCTCCTGGGGCCACTCCCACACTTCTGGGGCCACTCCCACACTGCTGGGGCTCCTCCCACCCTCCTGGGGCCCCTCCGGATTCCTCATCAATGTCTCGCATTTACCCCGCAGAGCCACGGTGATGGTTGTTGTCCTGCACAGGTGCTGTAGACAGGGTCTTTGCATGGGGGAAACCCCTTCAGGAACGCTTACTTTCAGGAAGGCACCGATCTAAGGGACCAATCTGCGTTACTGATTCAGACCAGAGCGAAAGATCTATGAGTGTGAAAATGTCCTAATATGAAAACTATAGGCCACCAAAGAGCTTGGATGGATGATGGCGTCAATGGCTACATCAGCATGGATGGTACAACTGAGCTACTTTAATCCAGTTTACCCATCGTTACCTCTGTAGACTGGATTACATTGGCCATAGTGTAATAACCATGGTGATGCACCCAAAGCATGAGTAAACATTAATCTCCAAGTTCAGAGTTCATAAAGCTATCAAGCATACAAGTTCCTAACCCTAAAGTCTCTGTGTTGGGCTAGTCTGTTCTGTAGATTGAGATTATTAAGAACACAGTAAACAAACCCATCCCACAGCAATTTTCCACTGGGAACACTGGGCAGACGTGTGAATCAGCAGTGTGATTGTGTTTCGGCTGAATGGGCCATTTTCTGCTGTGAAGCTGCTCCACCCAGCGCTAATACACCTGAAAGCTCTTCAGACACATTCTGCAGGACACTACCTGCATACCTCAAACACACACCTGTCACCTGTGGATCAAACAAGGAATGAAACGGCATGTACCAGGCCAAGACCGGTACAATTAGACAACGCTTCATGAATGCTTCACTATGACATCTCACCCTCTTGACAGCTTTTCAAATCGCAGCTATGTGTGCCTTAACAAAGCCGCCCCACCTAATCGTTTCCCACAGTACGGTAGCGAAAGTCGAAACGAAAACAATTAGAAACGAAAAGAACATCTTGTACCCAAAAAGATAAACTGAGTGCCACTGCAGGAGTACAAACACAAGCACCTCCTCCCTCATGACCTCAAACGAGCATTCTGGGAAGTCAGCATGGCAGAGAAACTTTCAGCTGGTGTGAGATGCTGGAACGACCCAACAACACGAGAGTTTATCTGAAGTGACGTCAAAGACACCACAGCAAAAAATATGACAATTTTTAAAAGCTGAATACCTCTTATTGCTGCCTGATGATTCTAAAAGGGCCGAATCCTTGCTATTGCCATGGGAACTTCCAGTCGACTCGTTGCCGTGCGACTCGTTGCCATGGGACTCGTTGCCGTGCGACTCGTTGCCGTGCGACTCGGTACCACTTCCGCTGGAGCCGCTGCTCTTCATTTCCACGTCCTCGTGCAGGGAGAGCGCCCCCTTGCGGTCGCTGTGGGGAGAGGCAGGAGGGTCCTGGCTGCTGCTGTCACTGCCGTCAGAGGCCAGGCCAAGCTCCGCCCCCTCTGCGAAACCACTGATTCGATGAAGCGTTGCCATGGGACCACAGCTGGAGGCGTGGTCTTGGCCCTCCAGAGAAGAGAACAGGAACGATTTGGAGTTGAGGTCTTCAGACATGAAGCTGGGATGAATGGATCAGGACAGAGACCAAGCGAATTAGCCCATCTTCACAGAGGGGTTGTGTGGGTGGAGAACCAGATAATACCCGGGGATCCTGAGAGAAGACACACACACACACACACACACACACACACACACACACACACACACACACACACACACAGCAAACATGAGTCATGCAGAAAATTGCAGTTTTAGAGGTCAGCATGGCACCATTCATTCCTACCAGCAGGTAAACGGGTGTCTACTATCTAACACCTTAATAGGTTCACCATACCATTAAAAAATCCTGAATTCATGTCAACTAAAAGGTGCCTGATTCTGTGATCCTGTGGTGTGAAAGAGGTGCCCGATGTATACGACTCAGAACATTAACCCTCAGATCACTTCCGAAAACCCAGGAAGCTAGTTCTGCTGTGTTTCCTTAACGTTTGCATGGAAGAGCACAGCTGTTTAATATGTTTACCCAGAGCGCACAGCGCTTTCCGCTGCTGGGTAATGCATTTGTGAGTGCTCGGCCTGCTCCGGGGCACTCTAAACCATGAATAACAAAACCTTAATTCGGAAATTGACTACAAAAGCGTGAACCTGATCCTGGCTTTAAAATAGAATAGTGAGATCTTAAAGGGCAGGGACGTGGCTGGGGTCTCTCCTAACAGCTAGTATATCAAAGCGCCCCTTAGCTCTGGGTAGTCTGGTTAATCTGGTAGAGGACCACTGTCTGGGCCTTCAAAGGAGCCGCCAATCTGCTCTTTAGCCTCCCTGGTCGTCTCTCCTGTGCAGGTTAACAGGCCACACACAACCGCCATTTCAGTACACAGGGGTCTGTAGGCTTATGGGTTCCCCAAAAAGAAAAAGGCCCATGCAGCCTCGTTCAAATTCAATATAAAGGCGCAAAGACATGTGTGTTTAACACATATGTATATATCAACTGGAAAATAGAATAATCACAATATGGTTTATTTGTTCAATACTGTGCAGCTCTAATGGAAATAAAAGCCCCCAAGTTTAAACATGGGGGTTTCTGACTATAACTGCAATTAATTTGCCTAAACTGTTATCCCACATTCCCTAGCGAGATGATGAATGAATCCCAAATTAACTATGATAACCAGGTCTTTAGGCTCAAACCCAACACGTTTAATTCAGCAGGTTTCCTGGCCAGCACTCAAGCTGGGCCAAATTAGCAACTAGCCTAATACCTCCAGTGCAGATTTAGAGGGCTTCACACCTGGCATGTAGCCACTCCAAGCAGAAGCTTGCTGGATGACTTAGGACTGGATGTGTTTGGGTGGGGGAGAGGAAAGAACCTTGTAGTCCATTATTTACAAAGAAAGGCTGATGTGTGGCATATCATATCATATTTATGATAACACCCTTTTGGCAATGAAGCAATTATGCATGTGATGAAACATTGGAAGAGTTTAGAGTAAAAAAACAAAACTAACAAAAAAAAAACAAGCAAAACATTATCTCTGTCCGATGTAGGTCAGGGTGAAGTCATTTATGCAACCGTACAATAACAGCAGTGAGGAGCCAGCGCTGAAACCAGAGTAGACACACGATCGTTTATGCAATTCCAATAATTAAACCTGTGCAGATAAGCTCCTTCAAATAACCCTTAACGATGGGAGCTGAGAACTCGTGTGAGTGGTGCGTGTGTCCAGTGAGCTGGGACGCTCAGCTGTGGGACTCACACCAGACCAGACGGACAGCAGTGGGGGACATGGAGGTGTCACCCGTGTGTTTTTATGGAGTAACCCAGGGGCCAAAGTCCCATGAAGCTCTTTCTGCACCTGGGTTCCTCCAGTGTCCCCCAGGTGGAAGTTCTCTCCACCTCTACATCACCAACTGATTATGAAGCAGAAACAGTGAAACTATGATTGCTGCAGGGAAGTTTTTTATCTAGTCTTAAACAGTTTTTCTCCAAATGCATGATCAACAATATTCTTTTTTAGTACTTTGGGTTAAATGGCATAAAACCGTTAGGTGTTTGATTCTGTGCCCTGAAACAAAATTGTCTGTCCTACATGATCCAGACTACATCAGATTATCTGGAGTTCCTGGCACACATTCAATTACTGGGTGTTTCCAGAAGGCAAAGAGAGGAACATTGGTACTTAACATGGTTATAGGTGTACAACTGTGTCCCAACTGCTGGTTGGAGAAATGATGAGAGTTGAGCAGAGAAATCTGATAGAGAAAATTTCCTCGCTGAACATGCCCCATACAGCTCTCCACATCACACTTCAAAGAGTTAGGAGGCCCAGAACAGCATGGCCAAATGTGCACCATTCATGCACTCAGCTAATGGGGCCATCTTGACTTTATTTGATTTGCTTTCAATATCGTTACATTACAGAAAGAACCTTCTCTGCGGACATCGGACTTTTGCTCAGCACTGTTTCTCTAGTCACTCCTGGGGTCCCCCAGGGCTCCATGTTTGGTCCAGTGTAATTCTCCATACATGTTACTACTACATCGTATTGTCTGGAAACACAATATGTAATTTTGCTTTTATGCTGATATGATACAATTGTACAGTATTTGGATTTTAAGTGTGGTGAAGGCTCAGCGTTAAAGAGACTTAATTATTATTATTTTTATTATTATTATTAATATTATTATTATTATTATTATTAATATTATTATTATTATTATTATTAATATTATTAATATTATTATTAAAGAGACTGAGGAAGTTTAACTCTGGATAGCTATTGACTTTCTACAGATTCATAAATTAGGTTATTTTATTTTGTTCTTCACATTCCACCAGTTCCTTTGAAAACTGGGTCATTTTGCATCATGTCAAATGATGGGTTAAAAAGTTAGAAGTTATCTTTGATCTAGACATAAAGTTTGATAAGCACATTGCTAAAAGGCACATTCTTTACCTCAGAAACCTGTGAGATTAAACCATTCCTGTCAACCCGGAAAATCAGATTCTTGTATTTGCTTCGTCTCATTAGGACTGCTGTGGCTATACTGAACCACCCCCCTCTACTATTATGTTGGGATTGCATCTGGTGGATGCGTCGTGTAAATTTCTGAAGTCCAGCCGAGGAATTTCAGTTATGATGCTGTGGACTCCTGGAATGATGACTGCATTGAGAGAAATGAAGAAATGTGTCCTTGTATGGCACAGCACATATGTAGAATAAAGACACCAGTGATGACTCTCTCTCTGTGTTGAGGAAACAACTCAAAACATGATGGAGAGTTTAACAGATCCTCTGGGCTGACTGACTGAGACAAGTTGACTGCAGCTTCTCACTTATACACAGTCACACTTAGTTCTTCCCCATCACGACCCTTCTGTAGGTCACCAGCCCTTAACCATCTACAGACTTACATCCCAATATTGACCAAGAACTTGAAATGAAAAGTTTCTTCAGAAAGAAAAAAAAAAACAGTTCAGTCTTGGATTCATAAGCTACTGTTGTTTACAATGAATCTAGCAGGTTTTACAACTATCATTTGTGTCATTAAACACAGAGCACTGTAAACACACAGTCGTCTACGTGCACACATGCACGCAGTCTTGTCTTTACGTAAGCAAACGCTTTTCAAAATATTGCATGTGACAAAAAGCACTTAATGCTCAAATCTCATTCTCAGTCTTCAGAATGCAGCTATTTATTTATCACGCCAAATAATGGACGCTCAGAAGAAAAAAGGACAATGAATATTCACTGCTCAATATTGACTACACTTATGCATATTATAGGAGTAATGTTCTGTAAAATATTGTACAAGTTATGCAGATTCATGCCGTTCATGGGTAAATTCTATTCACATAATTCTGTGAGAAGGAGAATGCATTATTTCCAATTCATGTGGTGATCTAGTCCTTGTAGACCACATTAGGCATCCGGGCCTGGTGACACTAATCTCCTTATGCTATGTAACTGCAGGAGTTTGGACACGATTACTTAAGCAAAGACAGAAAAATAAACAAAAACAGAAACAGCTGTTTAAGCTGCAGCTTGAAGAAAGAAGACAAGTGTTTACTTGTCAGATTAGTTTCGTATTACTGATATTAGTGCTGTGTTTGTGTGCAGCTGTGGCCATCTTTACACAACAGTGAGCAAACCAGTTTTGGCAGTACAATCCCAACATTTAGGAAAAAGCTCCGAACATGTCTGCAGGCCTGTGAATCTACTGGGTGACATAGTTACATTATGAAACATGTTCCTGTGACACACCCACAGGCACATGGTAATTACATGGGCAAGTGTTGTTCTCTGTAGATAAAGATTATATAAGATAATTCCCACTGAAGGAGTTGGTTTCTCTGTTGCCTCTTGTTAATGAAACTTTTCAACATCTGACCATGGTTAGATATGTTTAACTTGATATTTGCAAATTAATCAAACGCATTAATCAGTAATATACCAACTAAACTAGGTTTATCTGTCACAGGTGAAAAACGCTCACCAGTGTACACAAACCAGGTGACTGGCACCTGCCACATCACCTACACCGTCTACACCCGTCCTCTCTGACCCAGTCCTCAGGGAATTACTTGTAAGTCAAATGTTACACTTTCTGACGCACATGCTAATCATCTTCTGATTACACGACTGTGGAGTTCTCATCATACCCGAGACTCCTCACCTTGAACGCCACTAAAACAGCCTGGCGTGAGTTCTCCTTTCTCTACTCACACACCGTGGGAGAGAAAACGTCCCTTAACTTCCGTAACGAGGCAGGCGGGACGCGTTCAGGTCAGCGGGTGGAGTAGTTGTTCCAGAAAGCAGATAAAAGAACATATTATCTCTCTGTCCTGCTTCACCCTTGGGGCTCTGCTGGTAGACATAATCTTCCTGGTGGTAGTTCCCCCCAGTACGTCAGAACTGGTTACTGCTGTCATGTGCTTGACTGGAATCTCTTTTTGATTCCATCAGTGATTATGCAATGATTGACATGATAAAGTGCTGAGGATGGTCTGTAACGGCTATCAGATGGGATGAGAAGCTCTCCACACTCATTCATGCAGATCCCCATAGACCTCCATAAACTGTTCCCAACTGAGCAGTCGTTTACTACCATTTATGGTTAAGCACTAGTGCAGCATTAGCAGGTGATAAGCACAATTTGATAAAGGGGGTGGTTGTTAATGTGCATGTGTGTGTGTGAGTGTGTGCATGTCTGTGTGTGTTTGCGTGTCTGTATTTGTGTGTGTGCGTGTGTGTGTGTTTTTGTCCACATGGCCCATAGCCAGATCTCTCCTCATCTTTTCTTCTTCTCCGTGTCTATGTGCGTCATATTCATCCTCCACCTCCACCTAGCACTGTGGAATGCAGCCACCTACCCTGATCTGTGTAGGCCATCTAAATGCAGTCACAACACCACCACCACCACCTCCACCCACGCCAGCCCGTTCAGAGCATCAGAATTAAAGGGCTCACAGTAAGATACGGAAAACGTGTCAGAAGCTCCATGTGTGGCAGCAGACAAGTGCAAGAGAAGCGTAAACACGCTCCCGATGAGATTAGTAAACACAAACCTCTTCACCGTTCCAGGACTCTGAGATGATGTGAACACGCTGGTGAGGAACAGAAACACGGGCCTGGAATGTGCGTCCAACTCAACAAACAAACCTGATTCGTTGACATTGGTCCCCGAGGTCATTACTGCTGGCTTCCCCTCCTCTCTTTATCTAGGATCTAGGCTAGGTCAGATGACACAGCAGTCAGCCACACAACAGAAGCAGGGCTGTGTTTACACATTTGATCCAGATCTTGATCCAGATTCAACGCTGTATGTCAACATTTGCTCCACCAAGAAGCCACCTAAGCAGTGAGACAACAGAATGCTAGGAAATGAGATCGCCTGCGCTTTTACCCCAGCGAAACAAAAGCCAAACGACGTCACACCTGCGTAAGGGCAAGTACAGACTCCTCCCGCCCTGCACGGTTAGTCATGGCCACTGAAATAGTTCACACATTACTTGTATCCCAGGATTCTGATCTGACACAAATTCTCCTGGCTTCAGTTTATCTTTAGATGTGGTAATCTTATTTTAACACAGAGGCTCACGATGGAGACTGAATCTGAACACTGTCTCATTAGACTAATGCTTATTGGAACAGATGAAAAGAAATGACATCTCAAAGAATTTAAGAGAATTACTGGTTTGCTGTGTAATATGTTTCTAAACAAAATCTTTGGCATTTAGACAATAGTTCTTCAGTATCCATATCTTCACATAATGGTATTTCAGAGTTGTTTTAACACCACATATAGAGTCAAATACAATTAAACAGAAGCATTTCCATAGTAGTGGGACATAGTAGGACTTTAGCTGTGAACTCCCATCTGGTTAGATACACATGATTCATCTAACTGTGAATGCAAACTTTATGTTAACTGCAAAAGTAATTTAATCTGCATTCTTTGCCCCAGGGAATGATAGGGTAGTTCAATGGTCAAAGTTTGTGCGTTGTGTGTAATATGTGCCAGCAGTTACTGACCTTGTGACGTAGGTTGTGCACACAGTGAAGACATCGGTAACTTTGAACAAGACTTAGAACATGCTGAGATGTGTTTAGAAGGTGTTGTTGTTTCAACTTCACTGTTTACTCTTTTGTAATTTATAGTAAGAAAGAAAGCGACCAAGTTTAGAATAAAAGTCAGAAACACAGTCAAGGTTAAAATTTAAGGGTTAACCTCAGCCAAGGTTAAAGGTTAAAGGTTAATCACAGCCATGCTGCATGTGTGCCCAGGGCAACAAGGCAGATGAAAGGTATTTGGAGTAACTCATCTAGGACTAGGACTAGTAACTCATCTAGGACTAGGACTAGTAACTAATCTAGGACTAGGACTAGTAACTCATCTAGGACTAGGTCAATTCCAGTAGATCACATATACACCCCCCCCCCAACACACACACACACACACACACACACACACACACACATACACACACACACACACACACACACACACACACACACACACACATACACACACACACATACACACATACACACACCCACATACACACACACACTATGAAAGACACACCTCCATAATTTTGATGTTGCAACATAATTTAATGGATACGGTACTGTAACAAGGACCTAGAATGTATATTATTCAAATGTAGAATAATCTAACTAGATCAATAAGTAGACTTTCATACATGAAAGTCTCTGGTCAATTCAAACTCAGTTCACGTCTGCTTTGGTCCAGCTAACCATCACAAGGTGTGTTAGACCATCACAGAGGTCACATGATGTGAGGGAACACCTCCTTGAAGGATTTATGTGGGGCTAAAGTGTAGGACTTCACAATACAACGAAGCTGATCTGGAATGTCATAGATCATAATTTGAAATGTTGGAGGTGAAAACAGCTCTCAGTGAGGGTCCTGTCCATCAGGGTCCTGTCAGCCAGGGTCCTGTCAGCCAGGGTCCTGTCAGTCAGGGTCCTGTCTGTCAGGGTCCTGTCAGCCAGGGTCCTGTCAGCCAGGGTCCTGTCAGTCAGGGTCCTGTCAGTTAGGGTCCTGTCAGCCAGGGTCCTGTCAGCCAGGGTCCTGTCAGTCAGGGTCCTATCAGTTAGGGTCCTGTCAGTCAGGGTCCTGTCCGTCAGGTCTAGAAAGGCAGTTCCAGGGCAGTTAGGCAGGTCTTGGAAAAGAGGGCAATAGGACATATCAGACAGGTCCAAAAATGTAGCCATGATTCCACATTTGATTATATAAATTCCAAATGACTATCATAAGTGCCTGTCACTCACTTTAAAAGGACAGCTGGGGAATATTTTCCAGCTAAGCAGGGCGTATGACTTACTGAACCACCTGTCACTGTTAAAAGATCCCCACCTGAACCCAATGAAACTCTGCCATACCCCTGCCAATCACGGAGACTCAATTACATGCATGACTAGCATTCTGAACATTCAGTTTTAAAGGTAACCAGGGCATCAAGGTTAAGACTTTGGCCTCTGATGGAAATGTAAGAGATCACATAGCTCATGTATCAGCTCTACTAGTGCATGAGGGTCCGTATCACTGCACTATTAAACCTACTCTTCTAGAGGAACTCAGAGTGTTAGTATAATCAGGGCTTTTAAAATTATACCTGTATACCTGGACAGGCATATATTTGGCAAGTATTTTAACTTGGGTAAAGAAATTGCTCATTCCTACCTAGATGACAAGATACAAATTAGCCGAGGCAAAGAGTTAACGTGTAATCTTACATGTGTGGTCATAGTTGCTTTCATAGATTTAGCTTTGAAGACATCAAACTAATTTAAGTTTAACTAAACATGGTAAATCATTATTAAAAAGCCAGAACTGTTGTGATGTCAATGGCTTTCTCGTTATTTTTGTGAAAATAAGTGTGTACTGATATATATATATAGATGTGTGTGTGTGTGTGTGTGTGTGTGTGTGTGTGTGTGTGTGTGTGTGTGTGTGCGTGTGTGCGTGTGTGTGTGTGTGTACCAATTACTGATATATATACGTAACGATATAATTGAACAGTTGTTAAATGCTCCAAAAACTCTGGACCGCAGCGCGAGGGCGTGTCCATCACACAATGGCGGACAGTGGCGTTTCCACGGCAACGTAAACAACCCAGCGGTAGCGGTGGCTGGTACCCACAATCTGTCCACTCTTCCCCCTTAAAGTGTCTCACATAAACCACTACTGTCCTGCACCTAATCCAGCCTATCTGGACCTAATCCAGCCTGTCTGTGGCTGACTGAACCTTTGCTACACCAGCAGGTTTTACTTTATGCTGCTTTGTTCAAGTGTCCACAGTGGTGACCTGTCCTTCAGGACGGTGTCCAGACTAAAACGCCCCCCAACCTGGTGTAGTTTTCATGTTTAAAACGTTGTCTTTATAAATCAGGTAATGCAGACAGACTGCTGCTAAAGGGAATCAAGACGTTATTGTTATTGTCTCGTGTTATTGTTCATTTCACTGAACTGTAAAACACGAAAACCGACGCGGTACAGTGTGGAGGGAGTACGAGTGGCGCGAGCGAGAGCGCGAGCGAGAGCACGAGCGCGCGCGCGAAGGTGATGTGGTAAGGTGTACGTGCTGCAGAAGAAAACACCTGCTTTACCTGTTTCACTGCATCATACTACTACCGTGCCACTTTAACCACGTTTAACCAAAAACGTTCAGACATAAATGATTCGTTTATTCAGTATTGATCACCCAGATCGTCTGTTTCAGCAAAATGCTTTGATAACTATCTGCATTGCTTATAAGTCTTTATTAATTTCATTTATAGACCTGTGCACACTTTCAGCCGTTGTCACGAGCACTTGTTGCGCCCAGGGTAGACTACAGCTACTTGCATTGAACAGCAGGTCTCCAACTACAGACCTCGAAGTCTAGATCAAGCCCAGGTCCAAGCCCAACTCATGCGCCTTACAGTTGGATTAGAAACTGGACTATAACCCGACGAGGACTGGAGATCACTATAGGGGAACCCCTTCATTCGTGCCCCTATTTTCCTTTAAACAATGAATTTACAAAACAGAATTTGACGACTTAAATGAAAAAAAAACGTTTCATGTTTGAATTTCATGACATGAATTTCATACCGTTACATTTACTTACAAATATTCCGAAAAGTAAAACTCGTGTGTCATAAACTTTCGTGTCACATTTAACCACAGCAAATACATTAAATTAACCCATATTCGTCCTATAATACCCACTCAGTACTCATTCAGACTAAGATCTTCGGGGTTCTTCAGTTCTATGCAATACTAGACCAGTGACCGGTGTTGACCCACTCCGTGACACAGTTATGCAACGCGCAGGTTTAAACCGAATAAAACATCGTTTCTAAAGACTTAGAATAAACATAATATTTTAGAGGCTCTCTTTTATGTGTGGTAATGTCTGCAGACACTGCCAGTGTCACATTTATAAGTCTTTACAACGAACATCGCTCCCACACATAACACACATCGCAGTCAATGAAATGTCAGCGTTATACAACCACTTAAGTGCGTCAACAGCCACACAACTCCTGAAACACGGACTTTAAAACGTACCTGACAGGGCAGAACACGTCGCCTGGTTTAAATAAAGCTTCCCATGGAGGACTGTTCTTATCCTGGAGGTGTATAGCGTGTGTAGGGCGATATTCCTGCGTGTGTGTGTGTGTTCAGTGGAGCTGACACACTGCACTCTCTCCGCTCACACACTCATTCTGCTGCCCTCAATCTGCAGCGCTCGCTATGACCTCAATTCCAGCTCCGCCCCCTGCTTCTCGTTTTGCCCAACCTGATTGGCCGCAGCGGTCATGTTTCCAATAGCTTAGACGGCTATTGGCTGAAGGCGGTGCCAGTTTCTTTATGTAAGGCTGGCCTACGCCTCACGTGGAGCCCCACGGCCGGTGACGGCGTGCCGGTGTGTAGTGGGGCGCCGGGCGGGTGAATGGAGCGGTGCGGACGGGCGAGAGCGGTTGGTCCAGGGAGGCTGAAGACGCCGGCGTGTTATACAAACTGTTACACAAGCGTGTGTAAGTCACTGTGGTGTAGCTGCTAGTTTAGTCATATTACCGTTTCAGAACGGTTTTCATGATCGAGGCGAGGACGTCTGTCATGAAATAAACTCTTATTACAGCCAGTTTAAGTATTACAGTCAGTTTAAGGTTTTTGAGAATGCAAACTTGGATTCAGTGCAATCGCATACTTGCAAAAACGTTCTCCGGCGCACCAAAAATACCATTAAGAACATAAAACACGCAAAAATGCGTCTACCTTAGATCTGAAATACTACTTGACATTGTTTGTTAAGGATGCGTTATGAATAACGTCCAATCTGTTTTATGAAGCCAATGAAAGTTTATTATGCAAACTTTCCAAACTGGGATGAAAGCTGAAAACGTAAAAAGCATTTTAAGACTAGACATTAGAATATTTGTACTAGGTGTACGTGTGCGCTCGTGCACGTCGGCGCGTCCGTAAAGGTGTCGGGTAAATGGACTATTCTAATAGCCTAGTTTGGCTCCCGAGGTCTTATTGTTCCCTCAGATCGACATTACCAGCTCCAATATACCACAGAAGTCTTTGACCCTGGGTCAGATGTGCCAGTAGAGCTGGAACTGAACTCAGCAGGTTGGTGGGTGGTTGGGATTACAGATGGCCACCACACCAATGCAACAGGAATCGAGATTTACTGGAGAGTTTATGTCCAACCGTCATCTACTGCTTGACTGGTGAAGGTTTCAGAAGCATCACAGCACACAGTACTGAGTCCTGAATGTGTAAACACACCATGAACCAGCGCTTATGAGTCCAGCACAGACGCTCGCGGACAAAATTTATGCAGAATATATTTTACTCTGTATCATGAAACCAGTGAGTCTCAAACCTATACATATACGCTCAGGTTCAGAGATATTCATATGTTAATGTAATATGTAACGCCGTGTTCCTATAAATGATTAATAGCACTCTGAATTTGCTTATGGAGTTTAATGTGTTCTTAGGCCCTGATGCTGCTACATTATAAACGCTGGATGTGCAAACGATGCATGCTGTAGGCACTGTTGTATGCAACATCATGTTTAGTCAGAAACGCTGAATGTCATAAACTATGTTTAGATGTTTTTATTGCGTTTTACAGGACATAACAGTAATGCTATGCCATATATTCCAGTGGAGCAGATAATAAAGGTTAAAAAAAACTGAAGTTTTAGGCAGTTGTATTGCTTTTCTTTCAAATCTGTGTCAAACTCAGCTGGTGCACAGAACACACTGTTGGAGAGTGATATGATGTCTGGGAGTGAGACAGACAGAGAGGGGCTACGTGTGTAATGAGGCGGAGGTGGAGTGATGAATGAAGGGTGGAGGATGATGTCACGAGTGGGTGGTGTGCAGAAGCAGCTCAGTGCCTTCACTGCTGCAGAAATCCTGTTTAAAACTGTGATCCAAGTTAGGCACACCTGACTCAGTAGATATACACTAAATATGGGCCACCAGTGTGTGTGCTTGTGCACATGTGTGTGTGCGTGTGTGTGTGTGTGTGTGTGTGTGTGTGCGCGCGTGTGTGTGAAAACTTTCCATGACATTGTCTATGACATTAGTGTTGCCATTAATATTTGGTTTATGGATTCGTTTGGTTTGTGGGTCATGGTGCAGACTGATCCAAACAGATAATAAAGGAACCTAAGAACACTCTTTTCAGCATGAGCAGAGCTCTACAAGCTCCCCTAAAAACCAAAATGGCCATCTGAATCCTGTGATCAGTTTTATTTTAGATTTTAGTGCAGAAGAGATATCTGCTGCTATTTTGGGCACTCAGACTTTGACGCACTACTGGAACACCCACACGGGTCTCTCAGATGGTCTGAGCGTGACGCATATTTGCCTTGGCCTGGTGCAGAGATGAGCATTCGCTCTCTCTGAATTGATTGTTCAGTGGCGGGCGTGGGCAGGATGGCACTCACCACCACCACCGTCGTCGTCCGCCGTCGGCTCGGCGAACTCTGTTGGCACCAGTCTGATCCCCCTCTCATTCTCACTGTCACTTCCTCACTGTCACTCTTCCAAAGTGTGAAAACAAACACACCAAGTCGTCTTTTCATGCTATTTCATGTAATTACGGAAGAAATCGTTTGCTTTGCTGCTTAGATAAGTGCAGTCTGCTCCTTGGTCTGGGCTGAGAGTGTGTGCAGTGCCCTGTGTGTGAGGATCGGGGAGCAGGGGGGGTGGGGGGGGGGTTTCCTGGACACACGCCTCATCCACATACTGAACATTGTGTGACTTGGCTCTTTACAGCGGTAGACATGAGGAAATCTACTGGTGGCCTGCCTGGTTCAAGTACACCGCCTGTCTGCTTCCCCTTTAGGACAACTCCTCTACAGGCTGGGCCTCAGTCTCCTGGTCTAGGGTCAGGGTTAGGGTTAGAGGTTAGGGTTAGGGTTAGAGTTAGGGGTTAAGGTTAGGTCTCCACTTTGTCCCTGTGCCCTGATCACCTCAGTCTGGACCAAGCAGACTTGAGTTACACTGGACAACATGAGTACATGGTCAAATGTTTCTTGGCTGACAGATGGATATGTCTAATAAGTACAGAAGAAATAATAAAAATAGAGTATACACACACACACACACACACACACACACACACACACACACACAGTACTAGGTTCAGTCAGGGGGAGCAGTGCTCTCATAACTCACATATATGCACACATATAACGTTCTATAGGCACTACCCACTACAGTCAGAGGTCACTGTGGTTTCAGTCAATCCGTGCACGCTGTGATACAAGCGCTTTAATCTGAACTCTGTTAAGACTGAGCTCAGTGGAGTAGGACCAACATAACTCATGACTCACACTGCCTCACATAATAGTTGCTTATTTAAAAGTCCTCTGCATTTAAAGGAACTCCAACATGGAAGAAAATAGCCATTAAAACTGTTCCGACAGCCTAATTATGTGCATGGAACTCGGCTACTGCATGTCGGAAAAATGCCCTCTGTCAGCTCTGTTTCCATGGTGTCATGTTAGCTCTGGCCCTCCAAACTTTGTGTCTTCATCAAGTTCTTTCTTCACTCTCAGTGGTCTGGTCAGGAAGCCACTATTCACATCTGGAGACTGGTCCACTCCCACCAACACATAAACACGCCCCTTCTGGGCAGGATCAGGCTGCCCACCAATATTTCCTGCTACATAATCTACATCTCCTGCTACATAATCTACATCTCCTACTACATAATCTGTATATCTAGGAACACAATGAGCACAGATACAGTATGTGTACAGAGACAGTATGGGCACAGAGACAGTATGGGCACAGACATGGACACACACACAGGAAAACTAAACTAGTTTGCTGCCTTCTGTGCCAGACAAGGAGTCTCACTGGTCTCATTCACCTTGGAGACTATAGTGGATAAAGCCCGTTAATACTGCCTCAGAGAGACGGGCGACTGGGTTACGCTGACCTTCTGTTACCTAAGAGGCTTCTCCTGACCCAAAACCTGTGTGCCTTTATCATCCACCACTGAGCAGACAAAGCAGCACTCAAACAATGCCTTAGTGCTAGTGCCTTAGTGCTAGTGCCTTAGTGCTAGTGCTTTAGTGCTAATGCCTTAGTGCTAGTGCCTTAGTGCTAGTGCCTTAGTGCTAGTGCTTTAGTGCTAATGCCTTAGTGCTAGTGCCTTAGTGCTAGTGTCTTAGTGCTAGTGTCTTAGTGCTAGTGCCTTAGTGCTAGTGCCTTAGTGCTAATGCCTTAGTGCTAGTGCCTTAGTGCTAGTGCCTTAGTGCTAGTGCCTTAGTGCTAGTGTCTTAGTGCTAGTGTCTTAGTGCTAATGAGTTAGTGAGTCCCGCTTGTATTGGGACTTTGTTCCCTTTCAGCGTTGCCATTGCCACTGCTGTGAGACCCTCAATGGGTTCAGCAGACTGAACTGTGTATCTCTGTGTCTTGATTTTGTTTCCCTGTGGTTAGCCGGAAATGTTCGTTTTAGTTAATGTGGGGATGAAGATTCTGACCGAGGAGACAGCAGTTCATGTGTTAAATGTTACAAGACATCTCTCATCATCTCTCTAACCCAAACCATCGAAGGATGAGTCATTTAAAACAGGACTATCTCAGCGTGTCACTCATATATGTCCCATCACATGAACAACCCTTACCATGCACGAACAATCTCACACGTAGCCACCGGCTCTGTGTGTCAAAATAGGAGAGTCTCCGCTCATAATGACAGTGTAAATTCCTTCTTTCCAGTTAATTTGTAGGCAGATAGTTAATTTGTATGAGTGTGTTAATGATAACAGCACATAACTGCACTGCTGTTATGTGTCAGTGCCTGCCATGGTGGGGCGGAGTTGCCATGGTGAGGCAGAACTTCAATGGTGAAGGGGAGTTGCTATGGTGAGGCAGAACTTCAATGGTGAAGGGCAGTTGCCATGGTGAGGCAGATCTTCAATGGTGAAGGGGAGTTGCTATGGTGAGGCAGATCTTCAATGGTGAAGGGGAGTTGCTATGGTGAGGCAGATCTTCAATGGTGAAGGGGAGTTGCCATGGTGAGGCAGATCTTCAATGGTGAAGGGGAGTTGCCATGGTGAGGCAGATCTTCAATGGTGAAGGGGAGTTGCCATGGTGAGGCAGATCTTCAATGGTGAAGGGGAGTTGCTATGGTGAGGCAGATCTTCAATGGTGAAGGGGAGTTGCTATGATGAGGCGTACTATGATTGAAGAATCACAGCAGTAGCAGATATTGTGCGTTTAGTGTTGAAAATATTCCCTTTTTTGTTGAATTCTTAAAGGTTGCTTAGGAACAAACAAGTAGCAGCGTAAATTTCTTTATTTGTGGATTTGTTTTAAATGAGCTAATTTCATGGGCTATTAAATAACATTTTTTTTCTCCTCTTAATTTTCTGTAATGGAAATGTTATCTTCTGACAGAACGAGGGACCGTTGGAGAGTGAGATTACACTCAGCATCACCAGTCCCAGACATCCCGCTCCCACTCCTAGACGTCCCGCTACCCCTCCCAGACGTCCTGCTCCCACCCCCAGACGTCCCTCTCACGAACGTCCCGCTCCCTCTCCCAGACGTCCCGCTCCCTCTCATGAACGTCCTGCTCCCTCTCCCAGACGTCCTGCTCCCACTCCCAGACGTCCCACTCCCACTCACGAACGTCCCGCTACCCCTCCCAGACGTCCCGCTTCCACTCCCAGACGTCCCTCTCACGAACGTCCCACTCCCTCTCCGAGACGTCCCGCTCCCTCTCCCAGACGTCCTGCTCCCTCTCACGAACGTCCCGCTCTCTCTCCCAGACGTCCCGCTCCCACTCCCAGACATCCCGCTACCTTTCCCAGACGTCCCGCTTCATATCCCAGCTTCATTGTGGGTGATCGTAATGTGGTCACGTGTGCCGTGTTTGTTTGTGTGTGCAGGTTCAGTGTGGGTGATCGTAATGTGGTCACGTGTGCCGTGTTTGTTTGTGTGTGCAGGTTCAGTGTGGGTGATCGTAATGTGGTCACGTGTGCCGTGTTTGTTTGTGTGTGCAGGTTCAGTGTGGGTGATCGTAATGTGGTCACGTGCGCCGTGTTTGTTTGCGTGTGCAGGTTCAATGTGGGTGATCGTAATGTGGTCACGTGCGCCATGTTTGTTTGCGTGTGCAGGTTCAGTGTGGGTGATCGTAATGTGGTCACGTGTGCCGTGTTTGTTTGTGTGTGCAGGTTCAGTGTGGGTGATCGTAATGTGGTCACGTGCGCCGTGTTTGTTTGCATGTGCAGGTTCAGTGTGGGTGATCGTAATGTGGTCACGTGTGCCGTGTTTGTTTGTGTGTGCAGGTTCAGTGTGGGTGATCGTAATTCGGTCACGTGTGCCGTGTTTGTTTGTGTGTGCAGTTTCAGTGTGGGTGATCGTAATTCGGTCACGTGTGCCGTGTTGGTTTGCGTGGAGCTCCTGTAGAAATGCGGTGGTGTGCCTTTAAATGGAGCTGCTGATGAGGGATTTCCCACAGAATGGTCTGAGTACATGGAAACTGGTTTACTACCTCCCACTGGTGATGAGATATCGGAAATGAATCATCAATCATCACACACACACACACACACACACACACACACACACACACACACACACACACACACACACACACACACACACACAGAAGCATCCTTCAATGCTGCTCCATCCTCCGTAAGACCAATCAGCTGTGATGGTGTAGTGAGGAGTGAATCAGGGCTCCAGCGTAGGAACACAAACACGTCCTCCCACAGCTGGCTGCTGCTCACTCAGGCTTATTTACAGATTTATTTTTCCTATTTCTCTGTTTTCTCAAAAAGGTTCAGAGTTATCGTCTGCACAAGCCGTTCGTAACGTACTCTTTAGTACTCGTTCATAAATTCATGAGTCAAATGACTTGATATCAGTGTTTCCTGGAGAAAAGGCACTATAAAAATTTAACCTATTATTATTCTGTTCAATGCAGAGGTTCTCAGGACTAGGAAACACTGATCTAGAAGAAAATACCCCAGTGTGGAGGATATATTTGAACAGTATGTGAGGAAAATGTAATTTGTAGCTGAGTTCATTGTGTATTACTTTGGTCATTCACTGTGTGACTTTAACGTCCTTGATTACTTGGGCCAGACGTAGCCACCCGAGATGTCTACCCCTTCCTACCCCCGTATGAAATCTCTCTCCTGTTCCTGCCTACATATATAGATGTAGTTGTGTAGGTGGAGCTCAGTACCACGTTCCTCTGGCCTTGTTCCCACTCTGCTGTTTGTTCTCACGTGATCCGGGACCGGATGTGAGGACAAATCAGTACATGGAGGAAACCTACAACCTGGGAAGTGTAACCAATGGCAGGTCCCCACACGCCAGACGTCACGTGACCCTCCAGGAAGATGTGGGAGCATTGAATATGTATGCAAGCGTTACGAGCCCCTGTAAAGGATAATCGCAGCTGGTGACGTGTTTGTCTTGGCATAGACTCGAATTTCACAACGTAAACTGTGAAATGCGTCATGAGCAATGCATATTCATAGAGCTCACGGCTGATTGGTTAAACAGTTAGAAGTTACTGATAACTATGTATTGGCTCCAAGTACTCGGGGGCCAATACATATTCATCAGAAAACTCTACCTGCTTAACTAATCAGCCATCATGCCTATGAAAAACATACATAAAAAATGAACCAGAGAGAGAGAGAGTCTCTCCCCAGTCTAATGCTGTTTTTCTGGGTTTTTCTGTAAACAGACCCTTGGGGATTGATGCTGGAATGATTCTTGAACATTTAGTAATTTACTAACCCAATTTTAATATAATCATTGTATTAGAGGAATTAGAAATATTACTACATAAGAAATTATATCTATAGATATATAATTAATATGTGGATTACATATATAATATGTATATACATATATAAACATACACATCATCATCGCTTCTCACCATCAAATCCCATCTGAGAAAGTTACTTTCATCTGTGCCATTTCCAAACAACTGTGTACTAGATGCAGAAAATGGCCCAGCAGTTATGATAAAGTCCATAAAAGACTTAAACGTGCAAGGGCCACTAACTCGTGTTAAAACTGGAATTAGGAGAATATCCAGAGGTATAATGTGCAGGGTGTTGGAGGCACAGGAAATGAAGTTTGTGAGGTTATGGCGCCTCCTAGTGGCGATACATGGGCAAACGTTAATTTTCTTGCTTTTTTAACGTTCTTGTTTTTTTACATGGGTGCACAAGTAATCAGGGTCACTTATGGTTTATTTTACACTACATGAAGTCTTAATTTACCACCAAATTAAACAATGACCTCTAAATACATCTCCACGTTGACTCCATCAACACCCATAAAGACTCCAGTATATCAACACCTCTAAATACATCTCCACATTGCGGTGCAGTACTCTCTGTTGGCTTTTTCAATGCATGTAATGCAAAGTTGTGAAACAAATACTTTAGGAAACACTAAGAAAAAACTCTGAGATCTGTAGTGTATCATTTTTATGAGACAGGAACAATTCAAATGCAGAATTAGCAAGGACATCTGCACAATTTTTTGCACACATGTAATCTAAACAGGAGTATAACTCAGTGTAAGAGATACAACATCAAAGCACACGACCCAGGTGGGACTCGAACCCACAATCCCCAGCTCCGGAGGCTGATGCCTTATCCATTAGGCCACTGGGCCAAGTGTGAGGTGCTTCAGTTTATAATTGGAGATAGACATCAGCTAAGTGTGGTCTCTGTGTGACATAATATTGTGATGGCTGAGCAGAAAACAGGCAGGTAAATTCACATGGTAAAATAACTTCTTAAGGTATCAGGGGTGTTTTGACTATTACAGCTAAAAGCTCCAAATGAACTTTCAACCATCAGGCATTTTGGGTGAGACACAAAGCACATTTGACCTAAATCTGTCTGACACACACGACCCAGGTGGGACTCGAACCCACAATCCCCAGCTCCGGAGGCTGATGCCTTATCCATTAGGCCACTGGGCCACACTCTTGAATTCGTAGTTAAGGGTTAGTGTAGGGGTTGGTGTTGGGTTGCGGTACTCTGGTTTTGTGTTGGCCTGCGTGCTACTGTGTTACCTGCCCTATGGTTTTGTGCTGTTACCTGCCATAAATAGACTTGGTCTCCCTGGTTCTGGCAGTTGTGACACTGTGTGGTGTCATTGGGGTTTGTCTGTGATTACAGAAGTGCTGATGAAGATGAGGATAACAGGAGAGGAAGAACAGGAGTGAAGAAGAAGATGAGGAACAGTGTATTAGAGTCGTAGAAATGGATGACAATTTTATTTGTATATAACCTTTTAAAAACAGGCATCGTTTACATGAAACAGATCAAAACAAAACATTTAAACCTCGAAGGAAAAATGAGCAAAAATAACAATATATTACCTATAGTATGAGCTTCAACATCATTTAAAGGGTTTGTGTGTTACAGACACAGTCTGTTAGGCCCAGTGACCTAATGGATAATGTTATTTCAGTCTCTACTATGATCAAACTCATTGGCCTAACTGAGTCTCTACATATGTGAAAATGAGCTTATGAGCAAAAAGGGTTTTTAAATAAAAGGAAGCCACTATATGCTACCTAAAGATAAATGCTTAGAAGGGACTGAGATTGTTATATGAAGTAAGAGCTCATACTATCTGTATCACACCCATAAACACT
>NC_135229.1:1435042-1445042 GCF_052324685.1 Brachyhypopomus gauderio | reverse complement strand
CATTTCTGGATATTTATTGTTTATTTGAGTATTTATTCAAATTCAAATTCCATACTTTCTCTAAGCTGAAAGGTATTCAATGAGAGTGTGATTTACCCCCGAGTGGCTTTGCCTTCCTGCCCTGCTTTTGACTAGAATTATTTTCACAGCCAATTAGTACATATTTGCAAGTGAAAGTATTACACTTCCAGTCTAACAAGATTACAATATACATGCAATTCATACGCAAAATTATATCCAGTGTATATGCATATTTATACCCAATACAAATGCATATTTATACCCAATACAAATACATATTTATACCCAATACAAATGCATATTTATACCAAATACAAATGCATATTTATACCAAATACAAATGCATATTTATACCAAATACAAATACATACTATCTTCTTGTTTTGTATATATGTCTTTGTCTTTATACTGTTGTATCGGCTACTGCATTGCGTATGAATTTACATTGTATATAAATCTAAACTTTTTAAGACCAAGGAGATGAAAAAGTCACTCAGTGAATTACAATCTGAAATTATTAGAGGGTATAACAACCACAAACCCACAATTAATTTTTTAGATGCGTGGAATCAATCTCAGTATTTTGGGGAACTACAAATAATTGTAAAGGTCTGTCTAGTATTCAGACAGTACAGTGCAGCAGGAGTGCACATGCCTTCACAGGGTGATGTATCACACCAGCAGAAGTGCACATGCCTTCACAACAGGGTGATGGATCACACCAGCAGGGGTGCAGATGGGTGAGTCACACTGTTTACTGCTCCAGTGAGCACTACTACATTTACTGCTCACCAGAATTTAATGTATTTAATGCTGTGGTTTGGTTTATGGGGGGAGACCACACCCACTAAAGTGAGTAATTAGAAACCACACCCACTAAAGTGAGTAATTAAAGTGAGTAATTAGAGACCATGCCCACTAAAGTAAATAATTAGAGACCACACCCACTAAAGTGAGTAATTAAAGTGAGTAATTAGAGACCATGCCCACTAAAGTAAATAATTAGAGACCCCACCCACTAAAGTGTGTAATGAGAGACCATACCCACTAAAGTGAGTAATTAAAGTGAGTAATTAGAGACCACATCCACTAAAGTGTATAATTAGAGACCATGCCCACTAATGTGAGTAATTAGTAATTGTACATATAACACATATAACATATAACACAGGTAACATATGTAGTGTGTAACATGTAGCCTACAGGCCTGTGTCAGCATCTTGAAAAGTTGAAAGGTTGAATGTACTGCAGATGGAGCCTGTAGTACTGAACGCTATTTACTTATGTGGTCATGTTGGATCATTATGGCAATTTGAATACATTTGACTGCTGTATTTTGCCTAATCTATGTCCCACAAAGTCTAAGTATGTAAGCGTCATGTTTTAACGACATGGTTTGTGTGTGTGCGTGTGTGTGTGTGTGTGTGTGTGTGTGTGTGTGTGTGTGTATAAAAGCACACGGTTATCTCATTGTGTTACTTGAACAGAATTAATAGAACAAATAATTCATGTCTCATGTCATTCATCTATACTGTCTTGCTAGACAGATTACAGGAGCAGTGCTGGGATATAAACATCCCTGCCAGATTAGTCCACTTTACAATGCAGTGCTGTAATTTACAGTAAAAAATCTACTGCAGCATGCTGGATTAAAACAGCACCTGCCCTGAGATGTTTATTAGGCAGCCAGCACTGGCCATACAGACACAGCAGAACGTGGGAGAACACAAAAATGCTGCCAAGATGAGAAGATGAACCCAAGACTCTGACTAGACCCTGGCTAGACCCTGGTTAGACCCTGACTAGACCCTGACTAGACCCTGGCTAGACCCTGACTAGACCCGGCAGCATGGTGGCTTGGTGGTTAGCACGTTTGCCTCTCAGCACTGGGGTCTTGGGTTCAAGTCCCAATCTGAGTGGAGTTTCCATGTTCTCCCCGTGTCTGTGTGGGTTTCCTCCGAGGCCTCTGGTTCCCTCCCACAGTCCAAAAACATGGAGGTTAGGTAAATTGGCAGTCCCAGACAAATTATCCCTGAGTGTGTGTCTATGTCTCTCTGTTCAATTAAACAAGTTGTTGTCTGAGTGTGTGTGCTTGTGTGCCCAGTGGTGGATGGTGCTCTGCCACTAGGGTCTGTCCTCTCTCCTCTTCCTGCACCCCATTCAGTCCCCTAGGGGGCTGTGGATCCCGGTAGAGAGTACGCTGTGTGTGATTGGCTGCCGCTTCTCACCGGTGTGTGATTGGTTGTCTGTAACGTAGCTGTGTTAACAATTGTAAAGCGCCTTGGGTATCTAGATAAGGCACTATATAAATTGAAACATTCATTCAGGCTAGACCCTGACTAGCCACCGACATAATTAAACTGTTTGCTTACCAGTCTTTGCTTAAACAGAGTAGAAGACAAGGGTCATGTCAGTATTCGCCATTTAGATTCAAATTCTCTCTGTTCAGTGTTTCTGGTATTAACAGTAGGTTCTGGAAGCGTAAACACTCTCCATTCTCACATCCAACATCCTGGTACTCTGTATTGCTTGATGCATGAATTATTAAAGCAACCTGTAATGAATAAATCATCTCATTATCTCAAGACTGTATCCTACAAGTGTTTCAAATCTTTACTGGGTTTATTGTTGTCATTTTTGGACCAGATACAATGGTTTCAAATAGTATACAGTGACCGTACCTCAAAGGAATCAATGAATGACCAATTATGATCACAGGAAACTCAAAAAGGCATAAAGTCAGACCAGCACTCCCCTCCAGACTCTGGAGGCTTTGGTTAGCTTAATGTGCCCACATGTGGGATGAAACAAGGATCAGGTGAGAGTAAATCTGTGAACCTAAGCTGAGAACATTTGCTGCCCGTTAGTTTGTGAACCAGTTCATCCGTCTTGTGTGTCTCTGTTTTTGTTTAATGTGTTTGACCTTGGCTTGCTCCCACTTTTTGTCTTTTGGATCTTCCCAAATCTGTTTGGATCTCCCTAAATCTGTTTGGATCTTCCCAAATCTGTTTGGATCTTCCCAAATCTGTTTGGATCTCCCTAAATCTAAATCTGTTTGGATCTTCCCTAAATCTGTTTGGATCTTCCCAAATCTGTTTGGATCTTCTCAAATCTGTTTGGATCTCCCTAAATCTGTTTGGATCTTCCCTAAATCTGTTTGGATCTTCCCAAATCTGTTTGGATCACCCTAAATCTGTTTGGATCTTCCAAAATCTGTTTGGATCTCCCTAAATCTGTTTGGATCTTCCCAAATCTGTTTGGATCTCCCTAAATCTGTTTGGATCTTCCCTAATCTGTTTGGATCTTCCCAAATCTGTTTGGATCTCCCTAAATCTGTTTGGATCTTCACAAATCTGTTTGGATCTCCCTAAATCTGTTTGGATCTCCCTAAATCTGTTTGGATCTTCTCAAATCTGTTTGGATCTCCCTAAATCTGTTTGGATCTTCCCTAAATCTGTTTGGATCTTCCCAAATCTGTTTGGATCACCCTAAATCTGTTTGGATCTTCCAAAATCTGTTTGGATCTCCCTAAATCTGTTTGGATCTTCCCAAATCTGTTTGGATCTCCCTAAATCTGTTTGGATCTTCCCTAATCTGTTTGGATCTCCCTAAATCTGTTTGGATCTTCCTAAATCTGTTTGGATCTCCCTAAATCTGTTTGGATCTGCAAGTGTCTGTGTTTCTTATGTCACAACTGTCACAGGTTATTATGATTATCTGTCATTATTATTATCCATTATTATTATCGATTGACTCTAATAAGTATCTGCAACTGGAGCTAAAAGGGAGAAGTTCCTGTCAACACGTCAGGTCAACAACAGTCTAGTTAATTAGTAAATAAATCAGTCAGTCATCCTGTCTGTCTGCCCCTCAGTCATCCTGTCTGTCTGCCCCTCAGTCATCCTGTCTGTCTGTCCCTCAGTCATCCTGTATGTCTGTCTGTCTCTCAGTCATCCTGTCTGTAGAAAAAAAAGCAAAACGCTAATTTCTTCTTCTGCCACCAGAGGGCGCAATATGACCAAAGAAAAAGCAACATATTCGACGATTGTCTGTCGTCTAGTTAAAATATGATATTGCTAGCAATTAATAAATTGTGGTTCAGTACCAAGAAACATATTAAAATAAACATATTTAAAACTGTATAAGTAAAACTGAACTGGTTTTAACAAACTCAAATATGTAAACTAGTTTATCTATCTAGTAGTTAATCTAGTTTAAACTTAAACTTAGCTAATAGCAACAGAGCGTTTTCAGCTGATAACTAAGAGACTGGTGTATCTGGTTATGTAATCAGATATCACTCAGAATGCATCTGACGGATCTCACTGATCTGACAGGTTTGACTGGTCAATTTCAGCCAGCCAATGACAGAAAGGCTACTGTGTGGGGGAGAGAGAGATCACACATCTCTTAGATACCTTTAAAGTTCTATAAAACACATTCCTCTGGAAGGTATTTCAGGATTCAAGATTTCTTAGCTTGGGTTGATAGCATTTAACGAGCTTGAGAATAAAAGTCTTACAGGGCTTGTGTGTGTCTGCATCTGAAGAGATGATATCACTCCTCCTCATGGCTGATACAGGCTGGACAAAAACCTCGAGAGACGGGCCTTTAAAACACGTCACTGTGTCCATGGAAACGAAGGCCACAAGCTGACAGTAAGTACCTTTAGTTTGGAATATCAACGTACACACTGAACAGAGGAGAATATAAAGAAGGAAGACAGAGGAAGAGGAGAGAGGGAGAGGAAGAGAGAGAGTGAGAGAGTATGTGTGTGAGAGATTGTGTGTGTGTGTGTGTGTGTGTGAGAGAGAGAGAGAGAGAGAGAGTGAGAGAGTGAAAGTGAAAAAGAGAATGTAAGAGACAGTTTGTGATATAGTCAAAGTGTATGTGAGAGAGAGAGAGAGAGTGTGTGTGCGCGCATGTGTTATAGAGAGAGAAAGAGTGTGAGAGAGAGAGGCCTACATTATTATAACAGACCTACATGATTATAACAGACCTGCATGATTATAACAGACCTTCATGATTATAACAGACCTACATGATTATAACAGACCTAAATGATTATTACAGACCTGCATGATTATAACAGACCTGCATGATTATAACAGACCTTCATGATTATAACAGACCTACATGATTATAACAGACCTACATGATTATAACAGACCTGCATGATTATAACAGACCTACATGATTATAACAGACCTACATGACTAGTCCTTTATCATTCATGTTTTTTTCATTTCACTATTACTGCTTATATTACTGATTTTGATGAAGTTTTTTCTTCCTGTCCTCCCCACCATTAACTGTGAAATCACACACACACACACACACACACACACACACACACACACACACACACACACAGGTCTCCCTTTGACTCTGAGTCTGTCTGAATAAAGCATCATAAAATTATAATAGATCTAAACTGGGAAGCAAAGTCTGGAGCCGATTACATCTGAGGAAGGGTGAGTGTGTGTGTGTGTGTGGGGGGGGTATGCATGCGTGTGTGGCGATGGAGAGATAGATATGTCTGGGAGATGAATCATCACCCTGAGGTATTTATAGTCTCAAAGAGGGGGGAGTCACAGGAGCGAGATGAACACACACACACACACACACACATGCAAATATGACATCTAAAAGACAACAAATAAGATTGGGAAAATGATAAATGGCACCAGTATAAAAAATATTGGTTGATTTTAAATTGCAAACAATGGGATGATCAATACCAAAGAGGTGATCAATACCAAAGAGGTGATCAATACCAAAGACGTGATCAATTCCAAAGAGGTGATCAATACCAAAGCAGCTGGAGTTTGGTGTTGCTGGTAGGCAAGACCCATCTGTGGTGATCATCTTCAGATTGGGGTGATCATCTTCAGATGCGCTCAGTGTGTGTGCGCTCAGTGTGTGTGCGCTCAGTGTGTGTGTGCTCAGTGTGCGTGTGTGCTCAGTGTGTGTGTGCTCAGTGTGTGTGTGCGCTCAGTGTGTGTGTACTGGGCATGTGCGTGTCCTGGACTCATCGTTAAAGGGCTGAGACAACTGTACCATGTGCCGTCCACAACCCAAAACTCGTCCACACCCCGAATCTCGTCCACACCATGAACCTCTGAGCCCGCGACTCCAGAAGAGTGCTGAGAACAACCCCTTCTCCCTGTGTCTCTGAGTTCAATATTGTTTGCATGTTGTTGTTTTTGTGTTGTTGTTTGTGTGTTGTTGTTGTTGTTTGTGTTTTGTGTTGGTGGGAGCAAACTCAGAGAAGAAGTGGGTGATTTTAATGAACAGAAAATCTCCCATTGGGCAGTGCCAGACTAGCAAAGGCTGTTCTCATCTCATCACACACACACCCCTCTCTCTCTCTCTCTCTCTCTCTCTCTCTCTCTCTCTCTCTCTCTCTCTCGCACACACACACACACACACACACACACACACACACACACACACACACACACACACACACACACACACACAAACATTGTGAGAACGTACTGTTATTCATTAAAAGGTGCCAAAATTTACTGTCTAAAAATGCACACACACACACACACACACACACACACACAGTTTTGTTGGCATTGGCCTGTGTCATTAAAATGAGTCTGTATGGGTTTTGCAGTGGTAGGAGCGTAATGGCTGTCAGCTCCACATGCAGGAATAATTAACAGACTCCTGTGTGGGAGTCGGCCTTGAGATCTTGGCTAAACAAGTCAGTTTTCCTCCAGGAACTGAATGAATCGAAATGCTTTACAAGTGCTTCGGAATTAAAGAAACAAATCATTTCAGCTAAATAATTAATTCAGATATGTTTGCACAGAGCAGTGAGCTGATTGGCTGATCTGAGGTCTGAGCAGAGGAGTGGCTGAGCTCGTCAACCAGTTACACACAACCGCTTATTATGTTTTTCTCATTTGCTTTGGCACAATTCTCAAATAATAATTAATGTTTTCAAAACAACATGTGAAGATTTCTGTACCTCTGGGTCATGTGTTCATAACTAATTGCACTGATTCTCATCCTATGCAACCTGTAAGTGTCTGTTCAAATGGGACAGCTCCCTGATCCTGGAACAGCACACTGATCCTGGAACAGCACACTGATCCTGGAACAGCACGCTGATCTTGGAACAGCACGCTGATCTTGGAACAGCACGCTGATCTTGGAACAGCACGCTGATCCTGGAACAGCACGCTGATCCTGGAACAGCACGCTGATCCTGGAACAGCACGCTGATCCTGGAACAGCACGCTGATCTTGGAACAGCACGCTGATCCTGGAACAGCACGCTGATCCTGGAACAGCACGCTGATCCTGGAACAGCACGCTGATCTTGGAACAGCACGCTGATCCTGGAACAGCACGCTGATCTTGGAACAGCACGCTGATCCTGGAACAGCACGCTGATCCTGGAACAGCACGCTGATCCTGGAACAGCACGCTGATCTTGGAACAGCACGCTGATCCTGGAACAGCACACTGATCTTGGAACAGCACACTGATCCTGGAACAGCACGCTGATCCTGGAACAGCACGCTGATCCTGGAACAGCACGCTGATCTTGGAACAGCACGCTGATCTTAGAACAGCACGCTGATCCTGGAACAGCACGCTGATCTTGGAACAGCACGCTGATCCTGGAACAGCACACTGATCTTGGAACAGCACGCTGATCCTGGAACAGCACGCTTGTCATTGTATGGGGTAATATGATATATGGGGTATAAAGTGGCTTACAGTCCATGAAGGGATGCTGACAGAGTTCTTTGCAAAGTCAAATGTTTGCGTGCTGTAGTAGACGCTGTTTCTGATGACATCACAGCAGAACACTGCAGTGGACGTTGTTTCTGATGACATCACAGCCTACTGCAGAGAGACATTGTGTCATTCAGAAAGATTTTGCCCCTCTTACACTGGCAGGAAAAGTATCAGGTGAGAGACAGACATGCCAAGACATTCACTGAGTTAAGCGGAGATGGTACATCGCCCTAAAGTTTTACTGTGAATCCAAAAGTGTGGGTGGCACGAGTAGCTTAAACAGGTTTATTATAACACTATTATAACACCATTTATTGTAACACTAGCTTTATTACAGGTTTATTATAACACCAGCTTTATTACAGGTTTATTATAACACCAGCTTTATTACAGGTTTATTATAACACCAGCTTTATTACAGGTTTATTATAACCCTAGCTTTATTAAAGATTTATTATAACACTAGCTTTATTACAGGTTATTATAACACTAGCTTTATTAAAGTTTTATTATAACACTAGCTGTATCACATGTTTATTATAACACCAGCTTTATTACAGGTTTATTATAACCCTAGCTTTATTAAAGATTTATTATAACACTAGCTTTATTACAGGTTATTATAACACTAGCTTTATTAAAGTTTTATTATAACACTAGCTGTATCACATGTTTATTATAACACCAGCTTTATTACAGGTTATTATAATGCTTGCCTTATTACAGGTTTATTGCTTTATTACAGGTTTATTATTATAACAAATTATCTTAAGGCTATGAAAAAATACAAGGACCCCATGCAGTGTTGGCACAAATGGTATCAGAATATTTATCAGGCGCATTCCAAATTTCTGGAACATTCTAGAATGCCTCAGAGAATTCTAGAATGGGCACTGGCTCCGCCCCTGTCACTGGCTCCGCCCCAGTCACTGAATGAGTGGATAACACACATGGCTCCATCATTTAAGAGCAAACATGCACATGGATGTCAGCAGATTCTTTTTATACTCTGCCGTCCTCTGTGATGCATGAATAATTGATGAAGGGAGAAATGGTAAAGGCCATTTTGTTGTAGGGACAGGAGCAGGATTGGGGTTGTAGCGAGGAGACTGTCTGGGTCGTCACTTAAGGCCACCGCCCCTAATTAAAATGATGAAAAGAGTGTTATTGGAGAGGAATGGCAGTTTGTCCTCCACTCTCGTTCACACACACACACACACACACACACACACACACACACACACACACACACACACACACACACACACACACTCACACACACACACACATACACACACACACACACACTCACACACACACACACATACACACACACACACACACACACTCACACACACACACACACACACACACACACACACACACACACACACACACACACACACACACACACACACACTCACTCACACACGTAAGGGAATGCGTCATACAGACCATGAGTCAGAGAGGGAGAGAAGATAAAAAAGGAAAAGAAGAGAAAGTTGGTTTATGAAAATGAAGTGAAGGCTGCAGATAAAACAACAGTGCATTACAGACCAGATACACACACACACACACACACACACACACACATCACACACATCACACACATCATATACAGACCAGATACACACATCACACACACACACACACATCACACACATCACACACATCATATACAGACCAGATACACACATCACACACACACACACACACACACATCACACACATCACACACATCATATACAGACCAGATACACACATCACACACACACACACACACATCACACACATCACACACATCATATACAGACCAGATACACACATCACACACACACACACACACACACACACACACACACACACACACACACACACACATCACACACACACACACACACACACATCACACACATCACACACATCACAGACAGACAGACAGACGGACGGACAGACAGACAGACAGAGAAATTCCCCTTTTTTGTCTTTTACAAGCAGGTGTGTGTTCATTAGGGTCCACCTGCTGTTACTGAATGTGAGAGTAACTGACAAAAAAGATTGGGTCACCATGGTGACAGAAACAAGACATGGAGGTGAGAGGTGAAGAGATGGAGAGATGATGAGAGAGAGTGATAGAGAGAGTGATAGAGAGAGTGAGGGTAAGAGAGACAGAGGGTGAGAGAGAGTGAAAGAGAAAGAGAGGGTGAGAGAGAGA